>NW_026948415.1:0-39773 GCF_035149785.1 Candoia aspera | reverse complement strand
TGGGCCAAAAATTGTGCCGTCCCAAATCAAGCATGCAAAAGCACTCCTAACCCTTACATTCCACCCCGAATCTCATGGGGGAGATCGTTTTTGCATTCGGCCTGATTCCGCCCGGCTCGCCCCGTGAGGTTTTCCTGACCCCGGGGTCAAGAAATTTTTGATTTCTGGGAGAAAAATTGTGCCGTCCCAAATCCAGCATGCAAAAGCACACCTAACCCTAACATTCCACCCCGGATCTCATGGCGGTGTTCATTTTTGAATTCGGCCTGATTCCGCCCGGCTCACCCCGTTAGGTTTTCCTGACCCCGGGGTCAGGAATTTTTTGATTTCTGGGCCAAAAGTTGTTCAAGGATGGTCTAAACACGAAAGTGCTGCGCTGGTCGCTGGGATGAGATGACCCTGACAACCTGTATTGGTGGATCCAGCTCGCGGGAAAGGCTGAGCATGCCCATGAGGTGTTCGCGCAGAGACGGGCGGTGAAGTCGGGGCGAGACGGGAAACCCACCCACCCTTCGGACACCGTAGGGAGGCCTGGACAACGTTCGTGGGAAGAGGAGAAGGAGCGCCGCTACGCGAAGGGGCCGTGCCTGTGCTGCGGCAAAGAGGGGCACCGCGCGGCGGCGTGCCCGAGGGGAAAGGGCGAGGACCGGCAGGGAAAGTCGACTGCGAAGTCCGCCTCGCTACAGAGAAAGATGAAAGCTGCAGTGGCTGAGAGCGAGATGGAGAGCGTGCCTTTCTACGGGGACGAGGGCGAGCCTGAATTGTTGCCGTTACTTACTTACATAACGCTATTTACTTACTTTACGCTATTTACTTAACTTACGTTACTTACTTTATGCTATTTACTTACCTTACGTTACTTATTATCTTACGTTACTTACTTTAAGATATTTACATAACACGTTACTTACTTAACTTACGCTATTTACTTACTTCACGCTATTTACTTACCTTACCTTACTTACTTATCTTACCTTACTTACTTACTTTATGCTATTTACTTAACTTACGTTACTTACTTAACTTACGCTCTTTACTTACTTTACGCTATTTACTTAACTTACGTTACTTTACGCTATTTACTTTCTTTACGCTATTTACTTATCTTACGTTACTTACTTAACTTACGATATGTAAATAGCGTAAAGTAAGTAAATAGCGTTAAGTAAGTAAGTAACGTAAGCTAATATCTTACGTTACTTAGTTTACGCTATTTACTTAACTTACGTTACTTACTTATCTTACGTTACTTACTTACTTTATGCTATTTACTTAACTTACATTACTTACTTAACTTACGCTATTTAGTTACTTTACGCTATTTACTTAACTGACGTTACTTTACGCTATTTACTGACATTACGCTATTTACTGATTCCGCCCGGCTCACCCCGTGAGGTTTTCCTGACCCCGGGGTCAGGAATTTTTTGATTTCTGGGCCAAAAATTGTGCCGTCCCAAATCGAGCATGCCAAAGCACACCTACCCCTTAAATTCCACCCCCAATCTCATGGCAGTGTTCATTTTTGCATTGGGCCTGATTCCGTCCGGCTCACCGTGTGATGTTTTCCTGACCCCGGGCTCAGGAATTTTTTGATTTCTAGGCCAAAAATTATGCCGTCCCAAATCCAGCATGCAAAAGCACACCTAACCCTAACATTCCACCCCGAATCTCATGGCGGAGATCGTTTTTGAATTCGGCCTGATTCCGCCCGGCTCACCCCGTGAGGTTTTCCTGACCCCGGGGTCAAGAATTTTTGGATTTCTGGGACAAAAATTGTGCCGTCCCAAATCAAGCATGCAAGAGCACTCCTAACCCTTACATTCCACCCCGAATCTCATGGGGGAGATCGTTTTTGCATTCGGCCTGATTCCGCCCGGCTCGCCCCGTGAGGTTTTCCTGACCCCGGGGTCAAGAATTTTTGGATTTCTGGGACAAAAATTGTGCCGTCCCAAATCAAGCATGCAAAAGCACTCCTAACCCTTACATTCCACCCCGAATCTCATGGGGGAGATCGTTTTTGCATTCGGCCTGATTCCGCCCGGCTCGCCCCGTGAGGTTTTCCTGACCCCGGGGCCAAGTATTTTTTGATTTCTGGGACAAAAATTGTGCCGTCCCAAATCCAGCATGCAAAAGCACACCTAACCCTAACATTCCACCCCGGATCTCATGGCGGTGTTCATTTTTGAATTCGGCCTGATTCCGCCCGGCTCACCCCGTTAGGTTTTCCTGACCCCGGGGTCAGGAATTTTTTGATTTCTGGGCCAAAAGTTGTTCAAGGATGGTCTAAACACGAAAGTGCTGCGCTGGTCGCTGGGACGAGATGACCCTGACAGCCTGTATTGGTGGATCCAGCTCGCGGGAAAGGCTGAGCATGCCCATGAGGTGTTCGCGCAGAGACGGGCGGTGAAGTCGGGGCGAGACGGGAAACCCACCCACCCTTCGGACACCGCAGGGAGGCCTGGACAACGTTCGTGGGAAGAGGAGAAGGAGCGCCGCTACGCGAAGGGGCCGTGCCTGTGCTGCGGCAAAGAGGGGCACCGCGCGGCGGCGTGCCCGAGGGGAAAGGGCGAGGACCGGCAGGGAAAGTCGACTGCGAAGTCCGCCTCGCTACAGAGAAAGATGAAAGCTGCAGTGGCTGAGAGCGAGATGGAGAGCGTGGCTTTCTACGGGGACGAGGGCGAGCCTGAATTGTTGCGTTACTTACTTACATAACGCTATTTACTTACTTTACGCTATTTACTTAACTTACGTTACTTACTTTATGCTATTTACTTACCTTACGTTACTTATTATCTTACGTTACTTACTTACTTTAAGATATTTACATAACACGTTACTTACTTAACTTACGCTATTTACTTACTTCACGCTATTTACTTACCTTACCTTACTTACTTATCTTACCTTACTTACTTACTTTATGCTATTTACTTAACTTACGTTACTTACTTAACTTACGCTCTTTACTTACTTTACGCTATTTACTTAACTTACGTTACTTTACGCTATTTACTTTCTTTACGCTATTTACTTATCTTACGTTACTTACTTAACTTACGATATGTAAATAGCGTAAAGTAAGTAAATAGCGTTAAGTAAGTAAGTAACGTAGCTAATATCTTACGCTACTTAGTTTACGCTATTTACTTAACTTACGTTACTTACTTATCTTACGTTACTTACTTACTTTATGCTATTTACTTAACTTACATTACTTACTTAACTTACGCTATTTAGTTACTTTACGCTATTTACTTAACAGACGTTACTTTACGCTATTTACTGACATTACGCTATTTACTGATTCCGCCCGGCTCACCCCGTGAGGTTTTCCTGACCCCGGGTCAGGAATTTTTGATTTCTGGGCCAAAAATTGTGCCGTCCCAAATCGAGCATGCCAAAGCACACCTACCCCTTAAATTCCACCCCCAATCTCATGGCAGTGTTCATTTTTGCATTGGGCCTGATTCCGTCCGGCTCACCGTGTGATGTTTTCCTGACCCCGGGCTCAGGAATTTTTTGATTTCTAGGCCAAAAATTATGCCGTCCCAAATCCAGCATGCAAAAGCACACCTAACCCTAACATTCCACCCCGAATCTCATGGCGGAGATCGTTTTTGAATTCGGCCTGATTCCGCCCGGCTCACCGCGTGACGTTTTCCTGACCCCGGGGTCAAGAATTTTTTGATTTCTGGGACAAAAATTGTGCCGTCCCAAATCAAGCATGCAAAAGCACTCCTAACCCTTACATTCCACCCCGAATCTCATGGGGGAGATAGTTTTTGCATATGGCCTGATTCCGCCCGGCTCGCCCGGTGAGGTTTTCCTGACCCCGGGGTCAAGAATTTTTTGATTTCTGGAACAAAAATTGTGCCGTCCCAAATCCAGCATGCAAAAGCACACCTAACCCTAACATTCCACCCCGGATCTCATGGCGGTGTTCATTTTTGAATTCGGCCTGATTCCGCCCGGCTCACCCCGTTAGGTTTTCCTGTCCCCGGGGTCAGGAATTTTTTGATTTCTGGGCCAAAAGTTGTTCAAGGATGGTCTAAACACGAAGTGCTGCGCTGGTCGCTGGGACGAGATGACCCTGACAGCCTGTATTGGTGGATCCAGCTCGCGGAAAGGCTGAGCATGCCCATGAGGTGTTCGCGCAGAGACGGGCGGTGAAGTCGGGCGAGACGGGAAACCCACCCACCCTTCGGACACCGCAGGGAGGCCTGGACAACGTTCGTGGGAAGAGGAGAAGGAGCGCCGCTACGCGAAGGGCCGTGCCTGTGCTGCGGCAAAGAGGGGCACCGCGCGGCGGCGTGCCCGAGGGGAAAGGGTGAGGACCGGCAGGGAAAGTCGACTGCGAAGTCCGCCTCGCTACAGAGAAAGATGAAAGCTGCAGTGGCTGACAGCGAGATGGAGAGCGTGCCTTTCTACGGGGACGAGGGCGAGCCTGAATTGTTGCCGTTACTTACTTACATAACGCTATTTACTTACTTTACGCTATTTACTTAACTTACGTTACTTACTTTATGCTATTTACTTACCTTACGTTACTTATTATCTTACGTTACTTACTTACTTTAAGATATTTACATAACACGTTACTTACTTAACTTACGCTATTTACTTACTTCACGCTATTTACTTACCTTACCTTACTTACTTATCTTACCTTACTTACTTACTTTATGCTATTTACTTAACTTACGTTACTTACTTAACTTACGCTCTTTACTTACTTTACGCTATTTACTTAACTTACGTTACTTTACGCTATTTACTTTCTTTACGCTATTTACTTATCTTACGTTACTTACTTAACTTACGATATGTAAATAGCGTTAAGTAAGTAAATAGCGTTAAGTAAGTAAGTAACGTAAGCTAATATCTTACGTTACTTAGTTTACGCTATTTACTTAACTTACGTTACTTACTTATCTTACGTTACTTACTTACTTTATGCTATTTACTTAACTTACATTACTTACTTAACTTACGCTATTTAGTTACTTTACGCTATTTACTTAACTGACGTTACTTTACGCTATTTACTGACATTACGCTATTTACTGATTCCGCCCGGCTCACCCCGTGAGGTTTTCCTGACCCCGGGGTCAGGAATTTTTTGATTTCTAGGCCAAAAATTATGCCGTCCCAAATCCAGCATGCAAAAGCACACCTAACCCTAACATTCCACCCCGAATCTCATGGCGGAGATCGTTTTTGAATTCGGCCTGATTCCGCCCGGCTCACCGCGTGACGTTTTCCTGACCCCGGGGTCAAGAATTTTTTGATTTCTGGGACAAAAATTGTGCCGTCCCAAATCAAGCATGCAAAAGCACTCCTAACCCTTACATTCCACCCCGAATCTCATGGGGGAGATAGTTTTTGCATATGGCCTGATTCCGCCCGGCTCGCCCGGTGAGGTTTTCCTGACCCCGGGGTCAAGAATTTTTTGATTTCTGGAACAAAAATTGTGCCGTCCCAAATCCAGCATGCAAAAGCACACCTAACCCTAACATTCCACCCCGGATCTCATGGCGGTGTTCATTTTTGAATTCGGCCTGATTCCGCCCGGCTCAACCCGTTAGGTTTTCCTGACCCCGGGGTCAGGAATTTTTTGATTTCTGGGCCAAAAGTTGTTCAAGGATGGTCTAAACACGAAAGTGCTGCGCTGGTCGCTGGGACGAGATGACCCTGACAGCCTGTATTGGTGGATCCAGCTCGCGGGAAAGGCTGAGCATGCCCATGAGGTGTTCGCGCAGAGACGGGCGGTGAAGTCGGGGCGAGACGGGAAACCCACCCACCCTTCGGACACCGCAGGGAGGCCTGGACAACGTTCGTGGGAAGAGGAGAAGGAGCGCCGCTACGCGAAGGGGCCGTGCCTGTGCTGCGGCAAAGAGGGGCACCGCGCGGCGGCGTGCCGAGGGGAAAGGGTGAGGACCGGCAGGGAAAGTCGACTGCGAAGTCCGCCTCGCTACAGAGAAAGATGAAAGCTGCAGTGGCTGACAGCGAGATGGAGAGCGTGCCTTTCTACGGGGACGAGGGCGAGCCTGAATTGTTGCCGTTACTTACTTACATAACGCTATTTACTTACTTTACGCTATTTACTTAACTTACGTTACTTACTTTATGCTATTTACTTACCTTACGTTACTTATTATCTTACGTTACTTACTTACTTTAAGATATTTACATAACACGTTACTTACTTAACTTACGCTATTTACTTACTTCACGCTATTTACTTACCTTACCTTACTTACTTATCTTACCTTACTTACTTACTTTATGCTATTTACTTAACTTACGTTACTTACTTAACTTACGCTCTTTACTTACTTTACGCTATTTACTTAACTTACGTTACTTTACGCTATTTACTTTCTTTACGCTATTTACTTATCTTACGTTACTTACTTAACTTACGATATGTAAATAGCGTAAAGTAAGTAAATAGCGTTAAGTAAGTAAGTAACGTAAGCTAATATCTTACGTTACTTAGTTTACGCTATTTACTTAACTTACGTTACTTACTTATCTTACGTTACTTACTTACTTTATGCTATTTACTTAACTTACATTACTTACTTAACTTACGCTATTTAGTTACTTTACGCTATTTACTTAACTGACGTTACTTTACGCTATTTACTGACATTACGCTATTTACTGATTCCGCCCGGCTCACCCCGTGAGGTTTTCCTGACCCCGGGGTCAGGAATTTTTTGATTTCTGGGCCAAAAATTGTGCCGTCCCAAATCGAGCATGCCAAAGCACACCTACCCCTTAAATTCCACCCCCAATCTCATGGCAGTGTTCATTTTTGCATTGGGCCTGATTCCGTCCGGCTCACCGTGTGATGTTTTCCTGACCCCGGGCTCAGGAATTTTTTGATTTCTAGGCCAAAAATTATGCCGTCCCAAATCCAGCATGCAAAAGCACACCTAACCCTAACATTCCACCCCGAATCTCATGGCGGAGATCGTTTTTGAATTCGGCCTGATTCCGCCCGGCTCACCCCGTGAGGTTTTCCTGACCCCGGGGTCAAGAATTTTTGGATTTCTGGGACAAAAATTGTGCCGTCCCAAATCAAGCATGCAAGAGCACTCCTAACCCTTACATTCCACCCCGAATCTCATGGGGGAGATCGTTTTTGCATTCGGCCTGATTCCGCCCGGCTCGCCCCGTGAGGTTTTCCTGACCCCGGGGTCAAGAATTTTTGGATTTCTGGGACAAAAATTGTGCCGTCCCAAATCAAGCATGCAAAAGCACTCCTAACCCTTACATTCCACCCCGAATCTCATGGGGGAGATCGTTTTTGCATTCGGCCTGATTCCGCCCGGCTCGCCCCGTGAGGTTTTCCTGACCCCGGGGCCAAGAATTTTTTGATTTCTGGGACAAAAATTGTGCCGTCCCAAATCCAGCATGCAAAAGCACACCTAACCCTAACATTCCACCCCGGATCTCATGGCGGTGTTCATTTTTGAATTCGGCCTGATTCCGCCCGGCTCACCCCGTTAGGTTTTCCTGACCCCGGGGTCAGGAATTTTTTGATTTCTGGGCCAAAAGTTGTTCAAGGATGGTCTAAACACGAAAGTGCTGCGCTGGTCGCTGGGACGAGATGACCCTGACAGCCTGTATTGGTGGATCCAGCTCGCGGGAAAGGCTGAGCATGCCCATGAGGTGTTCGCGCAGAGACGGGCGGTGAAGTCGGGGCGAGACGGGAAACCCACCCACCCTTCGGACACCGCAGGGAGGCCTGGACAACGTTCGTGGGAAGAGGAGAAGGAGCGCCGCTACGCGAAGGGGCCGTGCCTGTGCTGCGGCAAAGAGGGGCACCGCGCGGCGGCGTGCCCGAGGGGAAAGGGCGAGGACCGGCAGGGAAAGTCGACTGCGAAGTCCGCCTCGCTACAGAGAAAGATGAAAGCTGCAGTGGCTGAGAGCGAGATGGAGAGCGTGGCTTTCTACGGGGACGAGGGCGAGCCTGAATTGTTGCCGTTACTTACTTACATAACGCTATTTACTTACTTTACGCTATTTACTTAACTTACGTTACTTACTTTATGCTATTTACTTACCTTACGTTACTTATTATCTTACGTTACTTACTTACTTTAAGATATTTACATAACACGTTACTTACTTAACTTACGCTATTTACTTACTTCACGCTATTTACTTACCTTACCTTACTTACTTATCTTACCTTACTTACTTACTTTATGCTATTTACTTAACTTACGTTACTTACTTAACTTACGCTCTTTACTTACTTTACGCTATTTACTTAACTTACGTTACTTTACGCTATTTACTTTCTTTACGCTATTTACTTATCTTACGTTACTTACTTAACTTACGATATGTAAATAGCGTAAAGTAAGTAAATAGCGTTAAGTAAGTAAGTAACGTAAGCTAATATCTTACGTTACTTAGTTTACGCTATTTACTTAACTTACGTTACTTACTTATCTTACGTTACTTACTTACTTTATGCTATTTACTTAACTTACATTACTTACTTAACTTACGCTATTTAGTTACTTTACGCTATTTACTTAACTGACGTTACTTTACGCTATTTACTGACATTACGCTATTTACTGATTCCGCCCGGCTCACCCCGTGAGGTTTTCCTGACCCCGGGGTCAGGAATTTTTTGATTTCTGGGCCAAAAATTGTGCCGTCCCAAATCGAGCATGCCAAAGCACACCTACCCCTTAAATTCCACCCCCAATCTCATGGCAGTGTTCATTTTTGCATTGGGCCTGATTCCGTCCGGCTCACCGTGTGATGTTTTCCTGACCCCGGGCTCAGGAATTTTTTGATTTCTAGGCCAAAAATTATGCCGTCCCAAATCCAGCATGCAAAAGCACACCTAACCCTAACATTCCACCCCGAATCTCATGGCGGAGATCGTTTTTGAATTCGGCCTGATTCCGCCCGGCTCACCCCGTGAGGTTTTCCTGACCCCGGGGTCAAGAATTTTTGGATTTCTGGGACAAAAATTGTGCCGTCCCAAATCAAGCATGCAAGAGCACTCCTAACCCTTACATTCCACCCCGAATCTCATGGGGGAGATCGTTTTTGCATTCGGCCTGATTCCGCCCGGCTCGCCCCGTGAGGTTTTCCTGACCCCGGGGTCAAGAATTTTTGGATTTCTGGGACAAAAATTGTGCCGTCCCAAATCAAGCATGCAAAAGCACTCCTAACCCTTACATTCCACCCCGAATCTCATGGGGGAGATCGTTTTTGCATTCGGCCTGATTCCGCCCGGCTCGCCCCGTGAGGTTTTCCTGACCCCGGGGCCAAGAATTTTTTGATTTCTGGGACAAAAATTGTGCCGTCCCAAATCCAGCATGCAAAAGCACACCTAACCCTAACATTCCACCCCGGATCTCATGGCGGTGTTCATTTTTGAATTCGGCCTGATTCCGCCCAGCTCACCCCGTTAGGTTTTCCTGACCCCGGGGTCAGGAATTGTTTGATTTCTGGGCCAAAAGTTGTTCAAGGATGGTCTAAACACGAAAGTGCTGCGCTGGTCGCTGGGACGAGATGACCCTGACAGCCTGTATTGGTGGATCCAGCTCGCGGGAAAGGCTGAGCATGCCCATGAGGTGTTCGCGCAGAGACGGGCGGTGAAGTCGGGGCGAGACGGGAAACCCACCCACCCTTCGGACACCGCAGGGAGGCCTGGACAACGTTCGTGGGAAGAGGAGAAGGAGCACCGCTACGCGAAGGGGCCGTGCCTGTGCTGCGGCAAAGAGGGGCACCGCGCGGCGGCGTGCCCGAGGGGAAAGGGCGAGGACCGGCAGGGAAAGTCGACTGCGAAGTCCGCCTCGCTACAGAGAAAGATGAAAGCTGCAGTGGCTGAGAGCGAGATGGAGAGCGTGCCTTTCTACGGGGACGAGGGCGAGCCTGAATTGTTGCCGTTACTTACTTACATAACGCTATTTACTTACTTTACGCTATTTACTTAACTTACGTTACTTACTTTATGCTATTTACTTACCTTACGTTTAATTATTATCTTACGTTACTTACTTACTTTAAGATATTTACATAACACGTTTTACTTAACTTACGCTATTTACTTACTTCATGCTATTTACTTACCTTACCTTACTTACTTATCTTACCTTACTTACTTACTTTATGCTATTTACTTAACTTACGTTACTTACTTAACTTACGCTCTTTACTTACTTTACGCTATTTACTTAACTTACGTTACTTTACGCTATTTACTTTCTTTACGCTATTTACTTATCTTACGTTACTTACTTAACTTACGATATGTAAATAGCGTAAAGTAAGTAAATAGCGTTAAGTAAGTAAGTAACGTAAGCTAATATCTTACGCTACTTAGTTTACGCTATTTACTTAACTTACGTTACTTACTTATCTTACGTTACTTACTTACTTTATGCTATTTACTTAACTTACATTACTTACTTAACTTACGCTATTTAGTTACTTTACGCTATTTACTTAACAGACGTTACTTTACGCTATTTACTGACATTACGCTATTTACTGATTCCGCCCGGCTCACCCCGTGAGGTTTTCCTGACCCCGGGGTCAGGAATTTTTTGATTTCTGGGCCAAAAATTGTGCCGTCCCAAATCGAGCATGCCAAAGCACACCTACCCCTTAAATTCCACCCCCAATCTCATGGCAGTGTTCATTTTTGCATTGGGCCTGATTCCGTCCGGCTCACCGTGTGATGTTTTCCTGACCCCGGGGTCAGGAATTTTTTGATTTCTGGGCCAAAAATTGTGCCGTCCCAAATCAAGCATGCAAAAGCACTCCTAACCCTTACATTCCACCCCGAATCTCATGGGGGAGATCGTTTTTGCATACGGCCTGATTCCGCCCGGCTCGCCCGGTGAGGTTTTCCTGACCCCGGGGTCAAGAATTTTTTGATTTCTGGAACAAAAATTGTGCCGTCCCAAATCCAGCATGCAAAAGCACACCTAACCCTAACATTCCACCCCGGATCTCATGGCGGTGTTCATTTTTGAATTCGGCCTGATTCCGCCCGGCTCACCCCGTTAGGTTTTCCTGTCCCCGGGGTCAGGAATTTTTTGATTTCTGGGCCAAAAGTTGTTCAAGGATGGTCTAAACACGAAAGTGCTGCGCTGGTCGCTGGGACGAGATGACCCGGACAGCCTGTATTGGTGGATCCAGCTCGCGGGAAAGGCTGAGCATGCCCATGAGGTGTTCGCGCAGAGACGGGCGGTGAAGTCGGGGCGAGACGGGAAACCCACCCACCCTTCGGACACCGCAGGGAGGCCTGGACAACGTTCGTGGGAAGAGGAGAAGGAGCGCCGCTACGCGAAGGGGCCGTGCCTGTGCTGCGGCAAAGAGGGGCACCGCGCGGCGGCGTGCCCGAGGGGAAAGGGTGAGGACCGGCAGGGAAAGTCGACTGCGAAGTCCGCCTCGCTACAGAGAAAGATGAAAGCTGCAGTGGCTGACAGCGAGATGGAGAGCGTGCCTTTCTACGGGGACGAGGGCGAGCCTGAATTGTTGCCGTTACTTACTTACATAACGCTATTTACTTACTTTACGCTATTTACTTAACTTACGTTACTTACTTTATGCTATTTACTTACCTTACGTTACTTATTATCTTACGTTACTTACTTACTTTAAGATATTTACATAACACGTTACTTACTTAACTTACGCTATTTACTTACTTCACGCTATTTACTTACCTTACCTTACTTACTTATCTTACCTTACTTACTTACTTTATGCTATTTACTTAACTTACGTTACTTACTTAACTTACGCTCTTTACTTACTTTACGCTATTTACTTAACTTACGTTACTTTACGCTATTTACTTTCTTTACGCTATTTACTTATCTTACGTTACTTACTTAACTTACGATATGTAAATAGCGTAAAGTAAGTAAATAGCGTTAAGTAAGTAAGTAACGTAAGCTAATATCTTACGTTACTTAGTTTACGCTATTTACTTAACTTACGTTACTTACTTATCTTACGTTACTTACTTACTTTATGCTATTTACTTAACTTACATTACTTACTTAACTTACGCTATTTAGTTACTTTACGCTATTTACTTAACTGACGTTACTTTACGCTATTTACTGACATTACGCTATTTACTGATTCCGCCCGGCTCACCCCGTGAGGTTTTCCTGACCCCGGGGTCAGGAATTTTTTGATTTCTGGGCCAAAAATTGTGCCGTCCCAAATCAAGCATGCAAAAGCACTCCTAACCCTTACATTCCACCCCGAATCTCATGGGGGAGATCGTTTTTGCATACGGCCTGATTCCGCCCGGCTCGCCCGGTGAGGTTTTCCTGACCCCGGGGTCAAGAATTTTTTGATTTCTGGAACAAAAATTGTGCCGTCCCAAATCCAGCATGCAAAAGCACACCTTACCCTTACATTCCACCCCGGATCTCATGGCGGTGTTCATTTTTGAATTCGGCCTGATTCCGCCCGGCTCACCCCGTTAGGTTTTCCTGTCCCCGGGGTCAGGAATTTTTTGATTTCTGGGCCAAAAGTTGTTCAAGGATGGTCTAAACACGAAAGTGCTGCGCTGGTCGCTGGGACGAGATGACCCTGACAGCCTGTATTGGTGGATCCAGCTCGCGGGAAAGGCTGAGCATGCCCATGAGGTGTTCGCGCAGAGACGGGCGGTGAAGTCGGGGCGAGACGGGAAACCCACCCACCCTTCGGACACCGCAGGGAGGCCTGGACAACGTTCGTGGGAAGAGGAGAAGGAGCGCCGCTACGCGAAGGGGCCGTGCCTGTGCTGCGGCAAAGAGGGGCACCGCGCGGCGGCGTGCCCGAGGGGAAAGGGTGAGGACCGGCAGGGAAAGTCGACTGCGAAGTCCGCCTCGCTACAGAGAAAGATGAAAGCTGCAGTGGCTGACAGCGAGATGGAGAGCGTGCCTTTCTACGGGGACGAGGGCGAGCCTGAATTGTTGCCGTTACTTACTTACATAACGCTATTTACTTACTTTACGCTATTTACTTAACTTACGTTACTTACTTTATGCTATTTACTTACCTTACGTTACTTATTATCTTACGTTACTTACTTACTTTAAGATATTTACATAACACGTTACTTACTTAACTTACGCTATTTACTTACTTCACGCTATTTACTTACCTTACCTTACTTACTTATCTTACCTTACTTACTTACTTTATGCTATTTACTTAACTTACGTTACTTACTTAACTTACGCTCTTTACTTACTTTACGCTATTTACTTAACTTACGTTACTTTACGCTATTTACTTTCTTTACGCTATTTACTTATCTTACGTTACTTACTTAACTTACGATATGTAAATAGCGTAAAGTAAGTAAATAGCGTTAAGTAAGTAAGTAACGTAAGCTAATATCTTACGTTACTTAGTTTACGCTATTTACTTAACTTACGTTACTTACTTATCTTACGTTACTTACTTACTTTATGCTATTTACTTAACTTACATTACTTACTTAACTTACGCTATTTAGTTACTTTACGCTATTTACTTAACTGACGTTACTTTACGCTATTTACTGACATTACGCTATTTACTGATTCCGCCCGGCTCACCCCGTGAGGTTTTCCTGACCCCGGGGTCAGGAATTTTTTGATTTCTAGGCCAAAAATTATGCCGTCCCAAATCCAGCATGCAAAAGCACACCTAACCCTAACATTCCACCCCGAATCTCATGGCGGAGATCGTTTTTGAATTCGGCCTGATTCCGCCCGGCTCACCGCGTGACGTTTTCCTGACCCCGGGGTCAAGAATTTTTTGATTTCTGGGACAAAAATTGTGCCGTCCCAAATCAAGCATGCAAAAGCACTCCTAACCCTTACATTCCACCCCGAATCTCATGGGGGAGATAGTTTTTGCATATGGCCTGATTCCGCCCGGCTCGCCCGGTGAGGTTTTCCTGACCCCGGGGTCAAGAATTTTTTGATTTCTGGAACAAAAATTGTGCCGTCCCAAATCCAGCATGCAAAAGCACACCTAACCCTAACATTCCACCCCGGATCTCATGGCGGTGTTCATTTTTGAATTCGGCCTGATTCCGCCCGGCTCACCCCGTTAGGTTTTCCTGACCCCGGGGTCAGGAATTTTTTGATTTCTGGGCCAAAAGTTGTTCAAGGATGGTCTAAACACGAAAGTGCTGCGCTGGTCGCTGGGACGAGATGACCCTGACAGCCTGTATTGGTGGATCCAGCTCGCGGGAAAGGCTGAGCATGCCCATGAGGTGTTCGCGCAGAGACGGGCGGTGAAGTCGGGGCGAGACGGGAAACCCACCCACCCTTCGGACACCGCAGGGAGGCCTGGACAACGTTCGTGGGAAGAGGAGAAGGAGCGCCGCTACGCGAAGGGGCCGTGCCTGTGCTGCGGCAAAGAGGGGCACCGCGCGGCGGCGTGCCCGAGGGGAAAGGGTGAGGACCGGCAGGGAAAGTCGACTGCGAAGTCCGCCTCGCTACAGAGAAAGATGAAAGCTGCAGTGGCTGACAGCGAGATGGAGAGCGTGCCTTTCTACGGGGACGAGGGCGAGCCTGAATTGTTGCCGTTACTTACTTACATAACGCTATTTACTTACTTTACGCTATTTACTTAACTTACGTTACTTACTTTATGCTATTTACTTACCTTACGTTACTTATTATCTTACGTTACTTACTTACTTTAAGATATTTACATAACACGTTACTTACTTAACTTACGCTATTTACTTACTTCACGCTATTTACTTAACTTACGTTACTTACTTATCTTACGTTACTTACTTACTTTATGCTATTTACTTAACTTACATTACTTACTTAACTTACGCTATTTAGTTACTTTACGCTATTTACTTAACAGACGTTACTTTACGCTATTTACTGACATTACGCTATTTACTGATTCCGCCCGGCTCACCCCGTGAGGTTTTCCTGACCCCGGGGTCAGGAATTTTTTGATTTCTGGGCCAAAAATTGTGCCGTCCCAAATCGAGCATGCCAAAGCACACCTACCCCTTAAATTCCACCCCCAATCTCATGGCAGTGTTCATTTTTGCATTGGGCCTGATTCCGTCCGGCTCACCGTGTGATGTTTTCCTGACCCCGGGCTCAGGAATTTTTTGATTTCTAGGCCAAAAATTATGCCGTCCCAAATCCAGCATGCAAAAGCACACCTAACCCTAACATTCCACCCCGAATCTCATGGCGGAGATCGTTTTTGAATTCGGCCTGATTCCGCCCGGCTCACCCCGTGAGGTTTTCCTGACCCCGGGGTCCAGAATTTTTGGATTTCTGGGACAAAAATTGTGCCGTCCCAAATCAAGCATGCAAGAGCACTCCTAACCCTTACATTCCACCCCGAATCTCATGGGGGAGATCGTTTTTGCATTCGGCCTGATTCCGCCCGGCTCGCCCCGTGAGGTTTTCCTGACCCCGGGGTCAAGAATTTTTGGATTTCTGGGACAAAAATTGTGCCGTCCCAAATCAAGCATGCAAAAGCACTCCTAACCCTTACATTCCACCCCGAATCTCATGGGGGAGATCGTTTTTGCATTCGGCCTGATTCCGCCCGGCTCGCCCCGTGAGGTTTTCCTGACCCCGGGGCCAAGAATTTTTTGATTTCTGGGACAAAAATTGTGCCGTCCCAAATCCAGCATGCAAAAGCACACCTAACCCTAACATTCCACCCCGGATCTCATGGCGGTGTTCATTTTTGAATTCGGCCTGATTCCGCCCGGCTCAACCCGTTAGGTTTTCCTGACCCCGGGGTCAGGAATTTTTTGATTTCTGGGCCAAAAGTTGTTCAAGGATGGTCTAAACACGAAAGTGCTGCGCTGGTCGCTGGGACGAGATGACCCTGACAGCCTGTATTGGTGGATCCAGCTCGCGGGAAAGGCTGAGCATGCCCATGAGGTGTTCGCGCAGAGACGGGCGGTGAAGTCGGGGAGAGACGGGAAACCCACCCACCCTTCGGACACCGCAGGGAGGCCTGGACAACGTTCGTGGGAAGAGGAGAAGGAGCGCCGCTACGCGAAGGGGCCGTGCCTGTGCTGCGGCAAAGAGGAGCACCGCGCGGCGGCGTGCCCGAGGGGAAAGGGCGAGGACCGGCAGGGAAAGTCGACTGCGAAGTCCGCCTCGCTACAGAGAAAGATGAAAGCTGCAGTGGCTGAGAGCGAGATGGAGAGCGTGCCTTTCTACGGGGACGAGGGCGAGCCTGAATTGTTGCCGTTACTTACTTACATAACGCTATTTACTTACTTTACGCTATTTACTTAACTTACGTTACTTACTTTATGCTATTTACTTACCTTACGTTACTTATTATCTTACGTTACTTACTTTAAGATATTTACATAACATGTTACTTACTTAACTTACGCTATTTACTTACTTCACGCTATTTACTTACCTTACCTTACTTACTTATCTTACCTTACTTACTTACTTTATGCTATTTACTTAACTTACGTTACTTACTTAACTTACGCTCTTTACTTACTTTACGCTATTTACTTAACTTACGTTACTTTACGCTATTTACTTTCTTTACGCTATTTACTTATCTTACGTTACTTACTTAACTTACGATATGTAAATAGCGTAAAGTAAGTAAATAGCGTTAAGTAAGTAAGTAACGTAAGCTAATATCTTACGTTACTTAGTTTACGCTATTTACTTAACTTACGTTACTTACTTATCTTACGTTACTTACTTACTTTATGCTATTTACTTAACTTACATTACTTACTTAACTTACGCTATTTAGTTACTTTACGCTATTTACTTAACTGACGTTACTTTACGCTATTTACTGACATTACGCTATTTACTGATTCCGCCCGGCACACCCCGTGAGGTTTTCCTGACCCCGGGGTGAGGAATTTTTTGATTTCTGGGCCAAAAATTGTGCCGTCCCAAATCGAGCATGCCAAAGCACACCTACACCTTAAATTCCACCCCCAATCTCATGGCAGTGTTCATTTTTGCATTGGGCCTGATTCCGTCCGGCTCACCGTGTGATGTTTTCCTGACCCCGGGCTCAGGAATTTTTTGATTTCTAGGCCAAAAATTATGCCGTCCCAAATCCAGCATGCAAAAGCACACCTAACCCTAACATTCCACCCCGAATCTCATGGCGGAGATCGTTTTTGAATTCGGCCTGATTCCGCCCGGCTCGCCCGGTGAGGTTTTCCTGACCCCGGGGTCAAGAATTTTTTGATTTCTGGGACAAAAATTGTGCCGTCCCAAATCAAGCATGCAAAAGCACTCCTAACCCTTACATTCCACCCCGAATCTCATGGGGGAGATCGTTTTTGCATTCGGCCTGATTCCGCCCGGCTCGCCCCGTGAGGTTTTCCTGACCCCGGGGTCAAGAATTTTTTGATTTCTGGGACAAAAATTGTGCCGTCCCAAATCCAGCATGCAAAAGCACGCCTAACCCTAATATTCCACCCCGGATCTCATGGCGGTGTTCATTTTTGAATTCGGCCTGATTCCGCCCGGCTCACCCCGTTAGGTTTTCCTGACCCCGGGGTCAGGAATTTTTTGATTTCTGGGCCAAAAGTTGTTCAAGGATGGTCTAAACACGAAAGTGCTGCGCTGGTCGCTGGGACGAGATGACCCTGACAGCCTGTATTGGTGGATCCAGCTCGCGGGAAAGGCTGAGCATGCCCATGAGGTGTTCGCGCAGAGACGGGCGGTGAAGTCGGGGCGAGACGGGAAACCCACCCACCCTTCGGAAACCGCAGGGAGGCCTGGACAACGTTCGTGGGAAGAGGAGAAGGAGCGCCGCTACGCGAAGGGGCCGTGCCTGTGCTGCGGCAAAGAGAGGCACCGCGCGGCGGCGTGCCCGAGGGGAAAGGGCGAGGACCGGCAGGGAAAGTCGACTGCGAAGTCCGCCTCGCTACAGAGAAAGATGAAAGCTGCAGTGGCTGACAGCGAGATGGCGAGCGTGCCTTTCTACGGGGACGAGGGCGAGCCTGAATTGTTGCCGTTACTTACTTACATAACACTATTTACTTACTTTACGCTATTTACTTAACTTACGTTACCTACTTTATGCTATTTACTTACCTTACGTTACTTATTATCTTACGTTACTTACTTACTTTAAGATATTTACATAACACGTTACTTACTTAACTTACGCTATTTACTTACTTCATGCTATTTACTTACCTTACCTTACTTACTTATCTTACCTTACTTACTTACTTTATGCTATTTACTTAACTTACGTTACTTACTTAACTTATGCTCTTTACTTACTTTACGCTATTTACTTAACTTACGTTACTGTACGCTATTTACTTTCTTTACGCTATTTACTTATCTTACGTTACTTACTTAACTTACGATATGTAAATAGCGTAAAGTAAGTAAATAGCGTTAAGTAAGTAAGTAACGTAAGCTAATATCTTACGTTACTTAGTTTACGCTATTTACTTAACTTACGTTACTTACTTATCTTACGTTACTTACTTACTTTATGCTATTTACTTAACTTACATTACTTACTTAACTTACGCTATTTAGTTACTTTATGCTATTTACTTAACTGACGTTACTTTACGCTATTTACTGACATTACGCTATTTACTGATTCCGCCCGGCTCACCCCGTGAGGTTTTCCTGACCCCGGGGTCAGTAATTTTTTGATTTCTGGGCCAAAAATTGTGCCGTCCCAAATCAAGCATGCAAAAGCACTCCTAACCCTTACATTCCACCCCGAATCTCATGAGGGAGATCGTTTTTGCATTCGGCCTGATTCCGCCCGGCTCGCCCCGTGAGGTTTTCCTGACCCCGGGGTCAAGAATTTTTTGATTTCTGGGACAAAAATTGTGCCGTCCCAAATCCAGCATGCAAAAGCACACCTAACCCTTACATTCCACCCCGGATCTCATGGCGGTGTTCATTTTTGAATTCGGCCTGATTCCGCCCGGCTCACCCCGTTAGGTTTTCCTGACCCCGGGGTCAGGAATTTATTGATTTCTGGGCCAAAAGTTGTTCAAGGATGGTCTAAACACGAAAGTGCTGCGCTGGTCGCTGGGACGAGATGACCCTGACAGCCTGTATTGTTGGATCCAGCTCGCGGGAAAGGCTGAGCATGCCCATGAGGTGTTCGCGCAGAGACGGGCGGTGAAGTCGGGGCGAGACGGGAAACCCACCCACCCTTCGGACACCGCAGGGAGGCCTGGACAACGTTCGTGGGAAGAGGAGAAGGAGCGCCGCTACGCGAAGGGGCCGTGCCTGTGCTGCGGCAAAGAGGGGCACCGCGCGGCGGCGTGCCCGAGGGGAAAGGGCGAGGACCGGCAGGGAAAGTCGACTGCGAAGTCCGCCTCGCTACAGAGAAAGATGAAAGCTGCAGTGGCTGACAGCGAGATGGAGAGCGTGCCTTTCTACGGGGACGAGGGCGAGCCTGAATTGTTGCCGTTACTTACTTACATAACGCTATTTACTTACTTTACGCTATTTACTTAACTTACGTTACTTACTTTATGCTATTTACTTACCTTACGTTACTTATTATCTTACGTTACTTACTTTAAGATATTTACATAACACGTTACTTACTTAACTTACGCTATTTACTTACTTCACGCTATTTACTTACCTTACCTTACTTACTTATCTTACCTTACTTACTTACTTTATGCTATTTACTTAACTTACGTTACTTACTTAACTTACGCTCTTTACTTACTTTACGCTATTTACTTAACTTACGTTACTTTACGCTATTTGCTTTCTTTACGCTATTTACTTATCTTACGTTACTTACTTAACTTACGATATGTAAATAGCGTAAAGTAAGTAAATAGCGTTAAGTAAGTAAGTAACGTAAGCTAATATCTTACGTTACTTAGTTTACGCTATTTACTTAACTTACGTTACTTACTTTATGCTATTTACTTACCTTACGTTACTTATTATCTTACGTTACTTACTTACTTTAAGATATTTACATAACACGTTACTTACTTAACTTACGCTATTTACTTACTTCACGCTATTTACTTACCTTACCTTACTTACTTATCTTACCTTACTTACTTACTTTATGCTATTTACTTAACTTACGTTACTTACTTAACTTACGCTCTTTACTTACTTTACGCTATTTACTTAACTTACGTTACTTTACGCTATTTAATTTCTTTACGCTATTTACTTATCTTACGTTACTTACTTAACTTACGATATGTAAATAGCGTAAAGTAAGTAAATAGCGTTAAGTAAGTAAGTAACGTAAGCTAATATCTTACGTTACTTAGTTTACGCTATTTACTTAACTTACGTTACTTACTTATCTTACGTTACTTACTTACTTTATGCTATTTACTTAACTTACATTACTTACTTAACTTACGCTATTTAGTTACTTTACGCTATTTACTTAACTGACGTTACTTTACGCTATTTACTGACATTACGCTATTTACTGATTCCGCCCGGCTCACCCCGTGAGGTTTTCCTGACCCCGGGGTCAGGAATTTTTTGATTTCTGGGCCAAAAATTGTGCCGTCCCAAATCGAGCATGCCAAAGCACACCTACCCCTTAAATTCCACCCCCAATCTCATGGCAGTGTTCATTTTTGCATTGGGCCTGATTCCGTCCGGCTCACCGTGTGATGTTTTCCTGACCCCGGGCTCAGGAATTTTTTGATTTCTAGGCCAAAAATTATGCCGTCCCAAATCCAGCATGCAAAAGCACACCTAACCCTAACATTCCACCCCGAATCTCATGGCGGAGATCGTTTTTGAATTCGGCCTGATTCCGCCCGGCTCACCGCGTGAGGTTTTCCTGACCCCGGGGTCAGGAATTTTTTGATTTCTGGGCCAAAAGTTGTTCAAGGTTGGTCTAAACACGAAAGTGCTGCGCTGGTCGCTGGGACGAGATGACCCTGACAGCCTGTATTGGTGGATCCAGCTCGCGGGAAAGGCTGAGCATGCCCATGAGGTGTTCGCGCAGAGACGGGCGGTGATGTCGGGGCGAGACGGGAAACCCACCCACCCTTCGGACACCGCAGGGAGGCCTGGACAACGTTCGTGGGAAGAGGAGAAGGAGCACCGCTACGCGAAGGGGCCGTGCCTGTGCTGCGGCAAAGAGAGGCACCGCGCGGCGGCGTGCCCGAGGGGAAAGAGCGAGGACCGGCAGGGAAAGTCGACTGCGAAGTCCGCCTCGCTACAGAGAAAGATGAAAGCTGCAGTGGCTGACAGCGAGATGGAGAGCGTGCCTTTCTACGGGGACGAGGGCGAGCCTGAATTGTTGCCGTTACTTACTTACATAACGCTATTTACTTACTTCACGCTATTTACTTACCTTACCTTACTTACTTATCTTACCTTACTTACTTACTTTATGCTATTTACTTAACTTACGTTACTTACTTAACTTACGCTCTTTACTTACTTTACGCTATTTACTTAACTTACGTTACTTTACGCTATTTAATTTCTTTACGCTATTTACTTATCTTACGTTACTTACTTAACTTACGATATGTAAATAGCGTAAAGTAAGTAAATAGCGTTAAGTAAGTAAGTAACGTAAGCTAATATCTTACGTTACTTAGTTTACGCTATTTACTTAACTTACGTTACTTACTTATCTTACGTTACTTACTTACTTTATGCTATTTACTTAACTTACATTACTTACTTAACTTACGCTATTTAGTTACTTTACGCTATTTACTTAACTGACGTTACTTTACGCTATTTACTGACATTACGCTATTTACTGATTCCGCCCGGCTCACCCCGTGAGGTTTTCCTGACCCCGGGGTCAGGAATTTTTTGATTTCTGGGCCAAAAATTGTGCCGTCCCAAATCGAGCATGCCAAAGCACACCTACCCCTTAAATTCCACCCCCAATCTCATGGCAGTGTTCATTTTTGCATTGGGCCTGATTCCGTCCGGCTCACCGTGTGATGTTTTCCTGACCCCGGGCTCAGGAATTTTTTGATTTCTAGGCCAAAAATTATGCCGTCCCAAATCCAGCATGCAAAAGCACACCTAACCCTAACATTCCACCCCGAATCTCATGGCGGAGATCGTTTTTGAATTCGGCCTGATTCCGCCCGGCTCACCGCGTGAGGTTTTCCTGACCCCGGGGTCAGGAATTTTTTGATTTCTGGGCCAAAAGTTGTTCAAGGTTGGTCTAAACACGAAAGTGCTGCGCTGGTCGCTGGGACGAGATGACCCTGACAGCCTGTATTGGTGGATCCAGCTCGCGGGAAAGGCTGAGCATGCCCATGAGGTGTTCGCGCAGAGACGGGCGGTGATGTCGGGGCGAGACGGGAAACCCACCCACCCTTCGGACACCGCAGGGAGGCCTGGACAACGTTCGTGGGAAGAGGAGAAGGAGCACCGCTACGCGAAGGGGCCGTGCCTGTGCTGCGGCAAAGAGAGGCACCGCGCGGCGGCGTGCCCGAGGGGAAAGAGCGAGGACCGGCAGGGAAAGTCGACTGCGAAGTCCGCCTCGCTACAGAGAAAGATGAAAGCTGCAGTGGCTGACAGCGAGATGGAGAGCGTGCCTTTCTACGGGGACGAGGGCGAGCCTGAATTGTTGCCGTTACTTACTTACATAACGCTATTTACTTACTTTACGCTATTTACTTAACTTACGTTACTTACTTTATGCTATTTACTTACCTTACGTTACTTATTATCTTACGTTACTTACTTTAAGATATTTACATAACACGTTACTTACTTAACTTACGCTATTTACTTACATCACGCTATTTACTTACCTTACCGTACTTACTTATCTTACCTTACTTACTTACTTTATGCTATTTACTTAACTTACGTTACTTACTTAACTTACGCTCTTTACTTACTTTACGCTATTTACTTAACTTACGTTACTTTACGCTATTTGCTTTCTTTACGCTATTTACTTATCTTACGTTACTTACTTAACTTACGATATGTAAATAGCGTAAAGTAAGTAAATAGCGTTAAGTAAGTAAGTAACGTAAGCTAATATCTTACGTTACTTAGTTTACGCTATTTACTTAACTTACGTTACTTACTTATCTTACGTTACTTACTTACTTTATGCTATTTACTTAACTTACATTACTTACTTAACTTACGCTATTTAGTTACTTTACGCTATTTACTTAACTGACGTTACTTTACGCTATTTACTGACATTACGCTAATTACTGATTCCGCCCGGCACACCCCGTGAGGTTTTCCTGACCCCGGGGTCAGGAATTTTTTGATTTCTGGGCCAAAAATTGTGCCGTCCCAAATCGAGCATGCCAAAGCACACCTACCCCTTAAATTCCACCCCCAATCTCATGGCAGTGTTCATTTTTGCATTGGGCCTGATTCCGTCCGGCTCACCGTGTGATGTTTTCCTGACCCCGGGCTCAGGAATTTTTTGATTTCTAGGCCAAAAATTATGCCGTCCCAAATCCAGCATGCAAAAGCACACCTAACCCTAACATTCCACCCCGAATCTCATGGTGGAGATCGTTTTTGAATTTGGCCTGATTCCGCCCGGCTCACCGCGTGAGGTTTTCCTGACCCCGGGGTCAAGAATTTTTTGATTTCTGGGACAAAAATTGTGCCGTCCCAAATCAAGCATGCAAAAGCACTCCTAACCCTTACATTCCACCCCGAATCTCATGGGGGAGATCGTTTTTGCATTCGGCCTGATTCCGCCCGGCTCGCCCCGTGAGGTTTTCCTGACCCCGGGGTCAAGAATTTTTTGATTTCTGGGACAAAAATTGTGCCGTCCCAAATCCAGCATGCAAAAGCACACCTAACCCTAACATTCCACCCCGGATCTCATGGCGGTGTTCATTTTTGAATTCGGCCTGATTCCGCCCGGCTCACCCCGTTAGGTTTTCCTGACCCCGGGGTCAGGAAATTTTTCATTTCTGGGCCAAAAGTTGTTCAAGGATGGTCTAAACACGAAAGTGCTGCGCTGGTCGCTGGGACGAGATGACCCTGACAGCCTGTATTGGTGGATCCAGCTCGCGGGAAAGGCTGAGCATGCCCATGAGGTGTTCGCGCAGAGACGGGCGGTGAAGTCGGGGCGAAAAGGGAAACCCACCCACCCTTCGGACACCGCAGGGAGGCCTGGACAACGTTCGTGGGAAGAGGAGAAGGAGCGCCGCTACGCGAAGGGGCCGTGCCTGTGCTGCGGCAAAGAGGGGCACCGCGCGGCGGCGTGCCCGAGGGGAAAGGGCGAGGACCGGCAGGGAAAGTCGACTGCGAAATCCGCCTCGCTACAGAGAAAGATGAAAGCTGCAGTGGCTGACAGCGAGATGGAGAGCGTGCCTTTCTACGGGGACGAGGGCGAGCCTGAATTGTTGCCGTTACTTACTTACATAACGCTATTTACTTACTTTACGCTATTTACTTAACTTACGTTACTTACTTTATGCTATTTACTTACCTTACGTTACTTATTATCTTACGTTACTTACTTAATTTAAGATATTTACATAACACGTTACTTACTTAACTTACGCTATTTACTTACTTCACGCTATTTACTTACCTTACCTTACTTACTTATCTTACCTTACTTACTTAATTTATGCTATTTACTTAACTTACGTTACTTACTTAACTTACGCTCTTTACTTACTTTACGCTATTTACTTAACTTACGTTACTTTACGCTATTTACTTTCTTTACGCTATTTACTTATCTTACGTTACTTACTTAACTTACGATATGTAAATAGCGTAAAGTAAGTAAATAGCGTTAAGTAAGTAAGTAACGTAAGCTAATATCTTACATTACTTAGTTTACGCTATTTACTAAACTTACGTTACTTACTTATCTTACGTTACTTACTTACTTTATGCTATTTACTTAACTTACATTACTTACTTAACTTACGCTATTTAGTTACTTTACGCTATTTACTTAACTGACGTTACTTTACGCTATTTACTGACATTACGCTATTTACTGATTCTGCCCGGCTCACCCCGTGAGGTTTTCCTGACCCCGGGGTCAGGAATTTTTTGATTTCTGGACCAAAAATTGTGCCGTCCCAAATCAAGCATGCAAAAGCACTCCTAACCCTTACATTCCACCCCGAATCTCATGGGGGAGATCGTTTTTGCATTCAGCCTGATTCCGCCCGGCTCGCCCCGTGAGGTTTTCCTGACCCCGGGGTCAAGAATTTTTTGATTTCTGGGAGAAAAATTGTGCCGTCCCAAATCCAGCATGCAAAAGCACACCTAACCCTAATATTCCACCCCGGATCTCATGGCGGTGTTCATTTTTGAATTCGGCCTGATTCCGCCCGGCTCACCCCGTTAGGTTTTCCTGACCCCGGGGTCAGGAATTTTTTCATTTCTGGGCCAAAAGTTGTTCAAGGATGGTCTAAACACGAAAGTGCTGCGCTGGTCGCTGGGACGAGATGACCCTGACAGCCTGTATTGGTGGATCCAGCTCGCGGGAAAGGCTGAGCATGCCCATGAGGTGTTCGCGCAGAGACGGGCGGTGAAGTCGGGGCGAAAACGGAAACCCACCCACCCTTCGGACACCGCAGGGAGGCCTGGACAACGTTCGTGGGAAGAGGAGAAGGAGCGCCGCTACGCGAAGGGGCCGTGCCTGTGCTGCGGCAAAGGGGGGCACCGCGCGGCGGCGTGCCCGAGGGGAAAGGGCGAGGACCGGCAGGGAAAGTCGACTGCGAAGTCCGCCTCGCTACAGAGAAAGATGAAAGCTGCAGTGGCTGACAGCGAGATGGAGAGCGTGCCTTTCTACGGGGACGAGGGCGAGCCTGAATTCTTGCCGTTACTTACTTACATAACGCTATTTACTTACTTTACGCTATTTACTTAACTTACGTTACTTACTTTATGCTATTTACTTACCTTACGTTACTTATTATCTTACGTTACTTACTTACTTTAAGATATTTACATAACACGTTACTTACTTAACTTACGCTATTTACTTACTTCACGCTATTTACTTACCTTACCTTACTTACTTATCTTACCTTACTTACTTACTTTATGCTATTTACTTAACTTACGTTACTTACTTAACTTACGCTCTTTACTTACTTTACGCTATTTACTTAACTTACGTTACTTTACGCTATTTACTTTCTTTACGCTATTTACTTATCTTACGTTACTTACTTAACTTACGACATGTAAATAGCGTAAAGTAAGTAAATAGCGTTAAGTAAGTAAGTAACGTAAGCTAATATCTTACGTTACTTAGTTTACGCTATTTACTAAACTTACGTTACTTACTTATCTTACGTTACTTACTTACTTTATGCTATTTACTTAACTTACATTACTTACTTAACTTACGCTATTTAGTTACTTTACGCTATTTACTTAACTGACGTTACTTTACGCTATTTACTGACATTACGCTATTTACTGATTCCGCCCGGCTCACCCCGTGAGGTTTTCCTGACCCCGGGGTCAGGAATTTTTTGATTTCTGGGCCAAAAATTGTGCCGTCCCAAATCAAGCATGCAAAAGCACTCCTAACCCTTACATTCCACCCCGAATCTCATGGGGGAGATCGTTTTTGCATTCGGCCTGATTCCGCCCGGCTCGCCCCGTGAGGTTTTCCTGACCCCGGGGTCAGGAATTTTTTGATTTCTGGGCCAAAAGTTGTTCAAGGATGGTCTAAACACGAAAATGCTGCGCTGGTCGCTGGGATGAGATGACCCTGACAGCCTGTATTGGTGGATCCAGCTCGCGGGAAAGGCTGAGCATGCCCATGAGGTGTTCGCGCAGAGACGGGCGGTGAAGTCGGGGCGAAAACGGAAACCCACCCACCCTTCGGACACCGCAGGGAGGCCTGGACAACGTTCGTGGGAAGAGGAGAAGGAGCGCCGCTACGCGAAGGGGCCGTGCCTGTGCTGCGGCAAAGAGGGGCACCGCGCGGCGGCGTGCCCGAGGGGAAAGGGCGAGGACCGGCAGGGAAAGTCGACTGCGAAGTCCGCCTCGCTACAGAGAAAGATGAAAGCTGCAGTGGCTGACAGCGAGATGGAGAGCGTGCCTTTCTACGGGGACGAGGGCGAGCCTGAATTGTTGCCGTTACTTACTTACATAACGCTATTTACTTACTTTACGCTATTTACTTAACTTACGTTACTTACTTTATGCTATTTACTTACCTTACGTTACTTATTATCTTACGTTACTTACTTACTTTAAGATATTTACATAACACGTTACTTACTTAACTTACGCTATTTACTTACTTCACGCTATTTACTTACCTTACCTTACTTACTTATCTTACCTTACTTACTTACTTTATGCTATTTACTTAACTTACGTTACTTACTTAACTTACGCTCTTTACTTACTTTACGCTATTTACTTAACTTACGTTACTTTACGCTATTTACTTTCTTTACGCTATTTACTTATCTTACGTTACTTACTTAACTTACGACATGTAAATAGCGTAAAGTAAGTAAATAGCGTTAAGTAAGTAAGTAACGTAAGTTAATATCTTACGTTACTTAGTTTACGCTATTTACTAAACTTACGTTACTTACTTATCTTACGTTACTTACTTACTTTATGCTATTTACTTAACTTACATTACTTACTTAACTTACGCTATTTAGTTACTTTACGCTATTTACTTAACTGACGTTACTTTACGCTATTTACTGACATTACGCTATTTACTGATTCCGCCCGGCTCACCCCGTGAGGTTTTCCTGACCCCGGGGTCAGGAATTTTTTGATTTCTGGGCCAAAAATTGTGCCGTCCCAAATCAAGCATGCAAAAGCACTCCTAACCCTTACATTCCACCCCGAATCTCATGGGGGAGATCGTTTTTGCATTCGGCCTGATTCCGCCCGGCTCGCCCCGTGAGGTTTTCCTGACCCCGGGGTCAGGAATTTTTTGATTTCTGGGCCAAAAGTTGTTCAAGGATGGTCTAAACACGAAAATGCTGCGCTGGTCGCTGGGACGAGATGACCCTGACAGCCTGTATTGGTGGACCAGCTCGCGGGAAAGGCTGAGCATGCCCATGAGGTGTTCGCGCAGAGACGGGCGGTGAAGTCGGGGCGAAAACGGAAACCCACCCACCCTTCGGACACCGCAGGGAGGCCTGGACAACGTTCGTGGGAAGAGGAGAAGGAGCGCCGCTACGCGAAGGGGCCGTGCCTGTGCTGCGGCAAAGAGGGGCACTGCGCGGCGGCGTGCCCGAGGGGAAAGGGCGAGGACCGGCAGGGAAAGTCGACTGCGAAGTCCGCCTCGCTACAGAGAAAGATGAAAGCTGCAGTGGCTGACAGCGAGATGGAGAGCGTGCCTTTCTACGGGGACGAGGGCGAGCCTGAATTGTTGCCGTTACTTACTTACATAACGCTATTTACTTACTTTACGCTATTTACTTAACTTACGTTACTTACTTTATGCTATTTACTTACCTTACGTTACTTATTATCTTACGTTACTTACTTACTTTAAGATATTTACATAACACGTTACTTACTTAACTTACGCTATTTACTTACTTCACGCTATTTACTTACCTTACCTTACTTACTTATCTTACCTTACTTACTTACTTTATGCTATTTACTTAACTTACGTTACTTACTTAACTTACGCTCTTTACTTACTTTACGCTATTTACTTAACTTACGTTACTTTACGCTATTTACTTTCTTTACGCTATTTACTTATCTTACGTTACTTACTTAACTTACGACATGTAAATAGCGTAAAGTAAGTAAATAGCGTTAAGTAAGTAAGTAACGTAAGCTAATATCTTACGTTACTTAGTTTACGCTATTTACTAAACTTACGTTACTTACTTATCTTACGTTACTTACTTACTTTATGCTATTTACTTAACTTACATTACTTACTTAACTTACGCTATTTAGTTACTTTACGCTATTTACTTAACTGACGTTACTTTACGCTATTTACTGACATTACGCTATTTACTGATTCCGCCCGGCTCACCCCGTGAGGTTTTCCTGACCCCGGGGTCAGGAATTTTTTGATTTCTGGGCCAAAAATTGTGCCGTCCCAAATCAAGCATGCAAAAGCACTCCTAACCCTTACATTCCACCCCGAATCTCATGGGGGAGATCGTTTTTGCATTCGGCCTGATTCCGCCCGGCTCGCCCCGTGAGGTTTTCCTGACCTCGGGGTCAGGAATTTTTTGATTTCTGGGCCAAAAGTTGTTCAAGGATGGTCTAAACACGAAAATGCTGCGCTGGTCGCTGGGACGAGATGACCCTGACAGCCTGTATTGGTGGATCCAGCTCGCGGGAAAGGCTGAGCATGCCCATGAGGTGTTCGCGCAGAGACGGGCGGTGAAGTCGGGGCGAGACGGGAAACCCACCCACCCTTCGGACACCGCAGGGAGGCCTGGACAACGTTCGTGGAAAGAGGAGAAGGAGCGCCGCTACGCGAAGGGGCCGTGCCTGTGCTGCGGCAAAGAGGGGCGCCGCGCGGCGGCGTGCCCGAGGGGAAAGGGCGAGGACCGGCAGGGAAAGTCGACTGCGAAGTCCGCCTCGCTACAGAGAAAGATGAAAGCTGCAGTGGCTGACAGCGAGATGGAGAGCGTGCCTTTCTACGGGGACGAGGGCGAGCCTGAATTGTTGCCGTTACTTACTTACATAACGCTATTTACTTACTTTACGCTATTTACTTAACTTACGTTACTTACTTTATGCTATTTACTTACCTTACGTTACTTATTATCTTACGTTACTTACTTACTTTAAGATATTTACATAACACGTTACTTACTTAACTTACGCTATTTACTTACTTCACGCTATTTACTTACCTTACCTTACTTACTTATCTTACCTTACTTACTTACTTTATGCTATTTACTTAACTTACGTTACTTACTTAACTTACGCTCTTTACTTACTTTACGCTATTTACTTAACTTACGTTACTTTACGCTATTTACTTTCTTTACGCTATTTACTTATCTTACGTTACTTACTTAACTTACGATATGTAAATAGCGTAAAGTAAGTAAATAGCGTTAAGTAAGTAAGTAACGTAAGCTAATATCTTACGTTACTTAGTTTACGCTATTTACTTAACTTACGTTACTTACTTATCTTACGTTACTTACTTACTTTATGCTATTTACTTAACTTACATTACTTACTTAACTTACGCTATTTAGTTACTTTACGCTATTTACTTAACTGACGTTACTTTACGCTCTTTACTGACATTACGCTATTTACGGATTCCGCCCGGCTCACCCCGTGAGGTTTTCCTGACCGCGGGGTCAGGAATTTTTTGATTTCTGGGCCAAAAATTGTGCCGTCCCAAATCGAGCATGCCAAAGCACACCTAACCCTTACATTCCACCCCGAATCTCATGGGGGAGATCGTTTTTGCATTCGGCCTGATTCCGCCCGGCTCGCCCCGTGAGGTTTTCCTGACCCCGGGGTCAGGAATTTTTTGATTTCTGGGCCAAAAGTTGTTCAAGGATGGTCTAAACACGAAAATGCTGCGCTGGTCGCTGGGACGAGATGACCCTGACAGCCTGTATTGGTGGATCCAGCTCGCGGGAAAGGCTGAGCATGCCCATGAGGTGTTCGCGCAGAGACGGGCGGTGAAGTCGGGGCGAGACGGGAAACCCACCCACCCTTCGGACACCGCAGGGAGGCCTGGACAACGTTCGTGGAAAGAGGAGAAGGAGCGCCGCTACGCGAAGGGGCCGTGCCTGTGCTGCGGCAAAGAGGGGCGCCGCGCGGCGGCGTGCCCGAGGGGAAAGGGCGAGGACCGGCAGGGAAAGTCGACTGCGAAGTCCGCCTCGCTACAGAGAAAGATGAAAGCTGCAGTGGCTGACAGCGAGATGGAGAGCGTGCCTTTCTACGGGGACGAGGGCGAGCCTGAATTGTTGCCGTTACTTACTTACATAACGCTATTTACTTACTTTACGCTATTTACTTAACTTACGTTACTTACTTTATGCTATTTACTTACCTTACGTTACTTATTATCTTACGTTACTTACTTACTTTAAGATATTTACATAACACGTTACTTACTTAACTTACGCTATTTACTTACTTCACGCTATTTACTTACCTTACCTTACTTACTTATCTTACCTTACTTACTTACTTTATGCTATTTACTTAACTTACGTTACTTACTTAACTTACGCTCTTTACTTACTTTACGCTATTTACTTAACTTACGTTACTTTACGCTATTTACTTTCTTTACGCTATTTACTTATCTTACGTTACTTACTTAACTTACGATATGTAAATAGCGTAAAGTAAGTAAATAGCGTTAAGTAAGTAAGTAACGTAAGCTAATATCTTACGTTACTTAGTTTACGCTATTTACTTAACTTACGTTACTTACTTATCTTACGTTACTTACTTACTTTATGCTATTTACTTAACTTACATTACTTACTTAACTTACGCTATTTAGTTACTTTACGCTATTTACTTAACTGACGTTACTTTACGCTCTTTACTGACATTACGCTATTTACGGATTCCGCCCGGCTCACCCCGTGAGGTTTTCCTGACCGCGGGGTCAGGAATTTTTTGATTTCTGGGCCAAAAATTGTGCCGTCCCAAATCGAGCATGCCAAAGCACACCTAACCCTTACATTCCACCCCGAATCTCATGGGGGAGATCGTTTTTGCATTCGGCCTGATTCCGCCCGGCTCGCCCCGTGAGGTTTTCCTGACCCCGGGGTCAGGAATTTTTTGATTTCTGGGCCAAAAGTTGTTCAAGGATGGTCTAAACACGAAAATGCTGCGCTGGTCGCTGGGACGAGATGACCCTGACAGCCTGTATTGGTGGATCCAGCTCGCGGGAAAGGCTGAGCATGCCCATGAGGTGTTCGCGCAGAGACGGGCGGTGAAGTCGGGGCGAGACGGGAAACCCACCCACCCTTCGGACACCGCAGGGAGGCCTGGACAACGTTCGTGGAAAGAGGAGAAGGAGCGCCGCTACGCGAAGGGGCCGTGCCTGTGCTGCGGCAAAGAGGGGCGCCGCGCGGCGGCGTGCCCGAGGGGAAAGGGCGAGGACCGGCAGGGAAAGTCGACTGCGAAGTCCGCCTCGCTACAGAGAAAGATGAAAGCTGCAGTGGCTGACAGCGAGATGGAGAGCGTGCCTTTCTACGGGGACGAGGGCGAGCCTGAATTGTTGCCGTTACTTACTTACATAACGCTATTTACTTACTTTACGCTATTTACTTAACTTACGTTACTTACTTTATGCTATTTACTTACCTTACGTTACTTATTATCTTACGTTACTTACTTACTTTAAGATATTTACATAACACGTTACTTACTTAACTTACGCTATTTACTTACTTCACGCTATTTACTTACCTTACCTTACTTACTTATCTTACCTTACTTACTTACTTTATGCTATTTACTTAACTTACGTTACTTACTTAACTTACGCTCTTTACTTACTTTACGCTATTTACTTAACTTACGTTACTTTACGCTATTTACTTTCTTTACGCTATTTACTTATCTTACGTTAGTTACTTAACTTACGATATGTAAATAGCGTAAAGTAAGTAAATAGCGTTAAGTAAGTAAGTAACGTAAGCTAATATCTTACGTTACTTAGTTTACGCTATTTACTTAACTTACGTTACTTACTTATCTTACGTTACTTACTTACTTTATGCTATTTACTTAACTTACATTACTTACTTAACTTACGCTATTTAGTTACTTTACGCTATTTACTTAACTGACGTTACTTTACGCTCTTTACTGACATTACGCTATTTACGGATTCCGCCCGGCTCACCCCGTGAGGTTTTCCTGACCGCGGGGTCAGGAATTTTTTGATTTCTGGGCCAAAAATTGTGCCGTCCCAAATCGAGCATGCCAAAGCACACCTAACCCTTACATTCCACCCCGAATCTCATGGGGGAGATCGTTTTTGCATTCGGCCTGATTCCGCCCGGCTCGCCCCGTGAGGTTTTCCTGACCCCGGGGTCAGGAATTTTTTGATTTCTGGGCCAAAAGTTGTTCAAGGATGGTCTAAACACGAAAATGCTGCGCTGGTCGCTGGGACGAGATGACCCTGACAGCCTGTATTGGTGGATCCAGCTCGCGGGAAAGGCTGAGCATGCCCATGAGGTGTTCGCGCAGAGACGGGCGGTGAAGTCGGGGCGAGACGGGAAACCCACCCACCCTTCGGACACCGCAGGGAGTCCTGGACAACGTTCGTGGAAAGAGGAGAAGGAGCGCTGCTACGCGAAGGGGCCGTGCCTGTGCTGCGGCAAAGAGGGGCGCCGCGCGGCGGCGTGCCCGAGGGGAAAGGGCGAGGACCGGCAGGGAAAGTCGACTGCGAAGTCCGCCTCGCTACAGAGAAAGATGAAAGCTGCAGTGGCTGACAGCGAGATGGAGAGCGTGCCTTTCTACGGGGACGAGGGCGAGCCTGAATTGTTGCCGTTACTTACTTACATAACGCTATTTACTTACTTTACGCTATTTACTTAACTTACGTTACTTACTTTATGCTATTTACTTACCTTACGTTACTTATTATCTTACGTTACTTACTTACTTTAAGATATTTACATAAGACGTTACTTACTTAACTTACGCTATTTACTTACTTCACGCTATTTACTTACCTTACCTTACTTACTTATCTTACCTTACTTACTTACTTTATGCTATTTACTTAACTTACGTTACTTACTTAACTTACGCTCTTTACTTACTTTACGCTATTTACTTAACTTACGTTACTTTACGCTATTTACTTTCTTTACGCTATTTACTTATCTTACGTTACTTACTTAACTTACGATATGTAAATAGCGTAAAGTAAGTAAATAGCGTTAAGTAAGTAAGTAACGTAAGCTAATATCTTACGTTACTTAGTTTACGCTATTTACTTAACATACGTTACTTACTTATCTTACGTTACTTACTTACTTTATGCTATTTACTTAACTTACATTACTTACTTAACTTACGCTATTTAGTTACTTTACGCTATTTACTTAACTGACGTTACTTTACGCTCTTTACTGACATTACGCTATTTACGGATTCCGCCCGGCTCACCCCGTGAGGTTTTCCTGACCGCGGGGTCAGGAATTTTTTGATTTCTGGGCCAAAAATTGTGCCGTCCCAAATCGAGCATGCCAAAGCACACCTAACCCTTACATTCCACCCCGAATCTCATGGGGGAGATCGTTTTTGCATTCGGCCTGATTCCGCCCGGCTCGCCCCGTGAGGTTTTCCTGAAACCGGGGTCAGGAATTTTTTGATTTCTGGGCCAAAAGTTGTTCAAGGATGGTCTAAACACGAAAATGCTGCGCTGGTCGCTGGGACGAGATGACCCTGACAGCCTGTATTGGTGGATCCAGCTCGCGGGAAAGGCTGAGCATGCCCATGAGGTGTTCGCGCAGAGACGGGCGGTGAAGTCGGGGCGAGACGGGAAACCCACCCACCCTTCGGACACCGCAGGGAGGCCTGGACAACGTTCGTGGAAAGAGGAGAAGGAGCGCCGCTACGCGAAGGGGCCGTCCCTGTGCTGCGGCAAAGAGGGGCGCCGCGCGGCGGCGTGCCCGAGGGGAAAGGGCGAGGACCGGCAGGGAAAGTCGACTGCGAAGTCCGCCTCGCTACAGAGAAAGATGAAAGCTGCAGTGGCTGACAGCGAGATGGAGAGCGTGCCTTTCTACGGGGACGAGGGCGAGCCTGAATTGTTGCCGTTACTTACTTACATAACGCTATTTACTTACTTTACGCTATTTACTTAACTTACGTTACTTACTTTATGCTATTTACTTACCTTACGTTACTTATTATCTTACGTTACTTACTTACTTTAAGATATTTACATAACACGTTACTTACTTAACTTACGCTATTTACTTACTTCACGCTATTTACTTACCTTACCTTACTTACTTATCTTACCTTACTTACTTACTTTATGCTATTTACTTAACTTACGTTACTTACTTAACTTACGCTCTTTACTTACTTTACGCTATTTACTTAACTTACGTTACTTTACGCTATTTACTTTCTTTACGCTATTTACTTATCTTACGTTACTTACTTAACTTACGATATGTAAATAGCGTAAAGTAAGTAAATAGCGTTAAGTAAGTAAGTAACGTAAGCTAATATCTTACATTACTTAGTTTACGCTATTTACTTAACTTACGTTACTTACTTATCTTACGTTACTTACTTACTTTATGCTATTTACTTAACTTACATTACTTACTTAACTTACGCTATTTAGTTACTTTACGCTATTTACTTAACTGACGTTACTTTACGCTCTTTACTGACATTACGCTATTTACGGATTCCGCCCGGCTCACCCCGTGAGGTTTTCCTGACCGCGGGGTCAGGAATTTTTTGATTTCTGGGCCAAAAATTGTGCCGTCCCAAATCGAGCATGCCAAAGCACACCTAACCCTTACATTCCACCCCGAATCTCATGGGGGAGATCGTTTTTGCATTCGGCCTGATTCCGCCCGGCTCGCCCCGTGAGGTTTTCCTGACCCCGGGGTCAGGAATTTTTTGATTTCTGGGCCAAAAGTTGTTCAAGGATGGTCTAAACACGAAAATGCTGCGCTGGTCGCTGGGACGAGATGACCCTGACAGCCTGTATTGGTGGATCCAGCTCGCGGGAAAGGCTGAGCATGCCCATGAGGTGTTCGCGCAGAGACGGGCGGTGAAGTCGGGGCGAGACGGGAAACCCACCCACCCTTCGGACACCGCAGGGAGGCCTGGACAACGTTCGTGGGAAGAGGAGAAGGAGCGCCGCTACGCGAAGGGGCCGTGCCTGTGCTGCGGCAAAGAGGGGCGCCGCGCGGCGGCGTGCCCGAGGGGAAAGGGCGAGGACCGGCAGGGAAAGTCGACTGCGAAGTCCGCCTCGCTACAGAGAAAGATGAAAGCTGCAGTGGCTGACAGCGAGATGGAGAGCGTGCCTTTCTACGGGGACGAGGGCGAGCCTGAATTGTTGCCGTTACTTACTTACATAACGCTATTTACTTACTTTACGCTATTTACTTAACTTACGTTACTTACTTTATGCTATTTACTTACCTTACGTTACTTATTATCTTACGTTACTTACTTACTTTAAGATATTTACATAACACGTTACTTACTTAACTTACGCTATTTAGTTACTTTACGCTATTTACTTAACTGACGTTACTTTACGCTATTTACTGACATTACGCTATTTACTGATTCCGCCCGGCTCACCCCGTGAGGTTTTCCTGACCCCGGGGTCAGGAATTTTTTGATTTCTGGGCCAAAAATTGTGCCGTCCCAAATCAAGCATGCAAAAGCACTCCTAACCCTTACATTCCACCCCGAATCTCATGGGGGAGATCGTTTTTGCATTCGGCCTGATTCCGCCCGGCTCGCCCCGTGAGGTTTTCCTGACCCCGGGGTCAAGAATTTTTTGATTTCTGGGACAAAAATTGTGCCGTCCCAAATCCAGCATGCAAAAGCACACCTAACCCTAACATTCCACCCCGGATCTCATGGCGGTGTTCATTTTTGAATTCGGCCTGATTCCGCCCGGCTCACCCCGTTAGGTTTTCCTGACCCCGGGGTCAGGAATTTTTTGATTTCTGGGCCAAATGTTGTTCAAGGATGGTCTAAACACGAAAGTGCTGCGCTGGTCGCTGGGACGAGATGACCCTGACAGCCTGTATTGGTGGATCCAGCTCGCGGGAAAGGCTGAGCATGCCCATGAGGTGTTCGCGCAGAGACGGGCGGTGAAGTCGGGGCGAGACGGGAAACCCACCCACCCTTCGGACACCGCAGGGAGGCCTGGACAACGTTCGTGGGAAGAGGAGAAGGAGCGCCGCTACGCGAAGGGGCCGTGCCTGTGCTGCGGCAAAGAGGGGCACCGCGCGGCGGCGTGCCCGAGGGGAAAGGGCGAGGACCGGCAGGGAAAGTCGACTGCGAAGTCCGCCTCGCTACAGAGAAAGATGAAAGCTGCAGTGGCTGAGAGCGAGATGGAGAGCGTGCCTTTCTACGGGGACGAGGGCGAGCCTGAATTGTTGCCGTTACTTACTTACATAACGCTATTTACTTACTTTACGCTATTTACTTAACTTACGTTACTTACTTTATGCTATTTACTTACCTTACGTTACTTATTATCTTACGTTACTTACTTACTTTAAGATATTTACATAACACGTTACTTACTTAACTTACGCTATTTACTTACTTCACGCTCTTTACTTACCTTACCTTACTTACTTATCTTACCTTACTTACTTACTTTATGCTATTTACTTAACTTACGTTACTTACTTAACTTACACTCTTTACTTACTTTACGCTATTTACTTAACTTACGTTACTTTACGCTATTTACTTTCTTTACGCTATTTACTTCTCTTACGTTACTTACTTAACTTACGATATGTAAATAGCGTAAAGTAAGTAAATAGCCTTAAGTAAGTAAGTAACGTAAGCTAATATCTTACGTTACTTAGTTTACGCTATTTACTTAACTTACGTTACTTACTTATCTTACGTTACTTACTTACTTTATGCTATTTACTTAACTTACATTACTTACTTAATTTACGCTATTTAGTTACTTTACGCTATTTACTTAACTGACGTTACTTTACGCTATTTACTGACATTACGCTATTTACTGATTCCGCCCGGCACACCCCGTGAGGTTTTCCGGACCCCGGGGTCAGGAATTTTTTGATTTCTGGGCCAAAAATTGTGCCGTCCCAAATCGAGCATGCCAAAGCACACCTACCCATTAAATTCCACCCCCAATCTCATGGCAGTGTTCATTTTTGAATTCGGCCTGATTCCGCCCGGCTCACCCCGTTAGGTTTTCCTGACCCCGGGCTCAGGAATTTTTTGATTTCTAGGCCAAAAATTATGCCGTCCCAAATCCAGCATGCAAAAGCACACCTAACCCTAACATTCCACCCTGAATCTCATGGCGGAGATCGTTTTTGAATTCGGCCTGATTCCGCCCGGCTCACCCCGTGAGGTTTTCCTGACCCCCGGGTCAGGAATTTTTTGATTTCTGGGCCAAAAATTGTGCCGTCCCAAATCAAGCATGCAAAAGCACTCCTAACCCTTACATTCCACCCCGAATCTCATGGGGGAGATCGTTTTTGCATTCGGCCTTATTCCGCCCGGCTCGCCCCGTGAGGTTTTCCTGACCCCGGGGTCAAGAATTTTTTGATTTCTGGGACAAAAATTGTGCCGTCCCAAATCCAGCATGCAAAAGCACACCTAACCCTAACATTCCACCCCGGATCTCATGGCGGTGTTCATTTTTGAATTCGGCCTGATTCCGCCCGGCTCACCCCGTTAGGTTTTCCTGACCCCGGGGTCAGGAATTTTTTGATTTCTGGGCCAAAAGTTGTTCAAGGATGGTCTAAACACGAAAGTGCTGCACTGGTCGCTGGGACGAGATGACCCTGACAGCCTGTATTGGTGGATCCAGCTCGCGGGAAAGGCTGAGCATGCCCATGAGGTGTTCGCGCAGAGACGGGCGGTGAAGTCGGGGCGAGACGGGAAACCCACCCACCCTTCGGACACCGCAGGGAGGCCTGGACAACGTTCGTGGGAAGAGGAGAAGGAGCGCCGCTACGCGAAGGGGCCGTGCCTGTGCTGCGGCAAAGAGGGGCACCGCGCGGCGGCGTGCCCGAGGGGAAAGGGCGAGGACCGGCAGGGAAAGTCGACTGCGAAGTGCGCCTCGCTACAGAGAAAGATGAAAGCTGCAGTGGCTGACAGCGAGATGGAGAGCGTGCCTTTCTACGGGGACGAGGGCGAGCCTGAATTGTTGCCGTTACTTACTTACATAACGCTATTTACTTACTTTACGCTATTTACTTAACTTACGTTACTTACTTTATGCTATTTACTTACCTTACGTTACTTATTATCTTACGTTACTTACTTACTTTAAGATATTTACATAACACGTTACTTACTTAACTTACGCTATTTACTTACTTCACGCTATTTACTTACCTTACCTTACTTACTTATCTTACCTTACTTACTTACTTTATGCTATTTACTTAACTTACGTTACTTACTTAACTTACGCTCTTTACTTACTTTACGCTATTTACTTAACTTACGTTACTTTATGCTATTTACTTTCTTTACGCTATTTACTTATCTTACGTTACTTACATAACTTAAGATATGTAAATAGCGTAAAGTAAGTAAATAGCGTTAAGTAAGTAAGTAACGTAAGCTAATATCTTACGTTACTTAGTTTACGCTATTTACTTAACTTACGTTACTTACTTATCTTACGTTACTTACTTACTTTATGCTATTTACTTAACTTACATTACTTACTTAACTTACGCTATTTAGTTACTTTACGCTATTTACTTAACTGACGTTACTTTACGCTATTTACTGACATTACGCTATTTACTGATTCCGCCCGGCACACCCCGTGAGGTTTTACTGACCCCGGGGTCAGGAATTTTTTGATTTCTGGGCCAAAAATTGTGCCGTCCCAAATCGAGCATGCCAAAGCACACCTACCCCTTAAATTCCACCCCCAATCTCATGGCAGTGTTCATTTTTGCATTGGGCCTGATTCCGTCCGGCTCACCGTGTGATGTTTTCCTGACCCCGGGCTCAGGAATTTTTTGATTTCTAGGCCAAAAATTATGCCGTCCCAAATCCAGCATGCAAAAGCACACCTAACCCTAACATTCCACCCCGAATCTCATGGCGGAGATCGTTTTTGAATTCGGCCTGATTCCGCCCGGCTCACCCCGT
>NW_026948413.1:0-51390 GCF_035149785.1 Candoia aspera | reverse complement strand
TCGCAGTCGACTTTCCCTGCCGGTCCTCGCCCTTTCCCCTCGGGCACGCCGCCGCGCGGTGCCCCTCTTTGCCGCAGCACAGGCACGGCCCCTTCGCGTAGCGGCGCTCCTTCTCCTCTTCCCACGAACGTTGTCCAGGCCTCCCTGCGGTGTCCGAAGGGTGGGTGGGTTTCCCGTCTCGCCACGACTTCACCGCCCGTCTCTGCGCGAACACCTCATGGGCATGCTCAGCCTTTCCCGCGAGCTGGATCCACCAATACAGGCTGTCAGGGTCATCTCGTCCCAGCGACCAGCGCAGCACTTTCGTGTTTAGACCATCCTTGAACAACTTTTGGCCCAGAAATCAAAAAATTCCTGACCCCGGGGTCAGGAAAACCTAACGGGGTGAGCCGGGCGGAATCAGGCCGAATTCAAAAATGAACACCGCCATGAGATCCGGGGTGGAATGTTAGGGTTAGGTGTGCTTTTGCATGCTGTATTTGGGACGGCACAATTTTTGTCCCAGAAATCAAAAAATTCCTGACCCCGGGGTCAGGAAAACCTCACGGGGTGAGCCGGGCGGAATCAGGCCGAATTCAAAAACGATCTCCCCATGAGATTCGGGGTGGAATGTTAGGGTTAGGTGTGCTTTTGCATGCTTGATTTGGGACGGCACAATTTTTGTCCCAGAAATCAAAAAATTCTTGACCCCGGGGTCAGGAAAACCTCACGGGGTGAGCCGGGCGGAATCAGGCCGAATTCAAAAACGATCTCCGCCATGAGATTCGGGGTGGAATGTTAGGGTTAGGTGTGCTTTTGCATGCTGGATTTGGGACGGCATAATTTTTGGCCTAGAAATCAAAAAATTCCTGAGCCCGGGGTCAGGAAAACATCACACGGTGAGCCGGACGGAATCAGGCCCAATGCAAAAATGAACACTGCAATGAGATTGGGGGTGGAATTTAAGGGGTAGGTGTGCTTTGGCATGCTCGATTTGGGACGGCACAATTTTTGGCCCAGAAATCAAAAAATTCCTGAGCCCGGGGTAAGGAAAACATCACACGGTGAGCCGGACGGAATCAGGCCCAATGCAAAAATGAACACTGCCATGAGATTGGGGGTGGAATTTAAGGGGTAGGTGTGCTTTGGCATGCTCGATATGGGACGGCACAATTTTTGGCCCAGAAATCAAAAAATTCCTGACCCCGGGGTCAGGAAAACCTCACGGGGTGAGCCGGGCGGAATCAGTAAATAGCGTAATGTCAGTAAATAGCGTAAAGTAACGTCAGTTAAGTAAATAGCGTAAAGTAACTAAATAGCGTAAGTTAAGTAAGTAATGTAAGTTAAGTAAATAGCATAAAGTAAGTAAGTAACGTAAGATAAGTAAGTAACGTAAGTTAAGTAAATAGCGTAAACTAAGTAACGTAAGATATTAGCTTACGTTACTTACTTACTTAACGCTATTTACTTACTTTACGCTATTTACATATCGTAAGTTAAGTAAGTAACGTAAGATAAGTAAATAGCGTAAAGAAAGTAAATAGCGTAAAGTAACGTAAGTTAAGTAAATAGCGTAAAGTAAGTAAAGAGCGTAAGTTAAGTAAGTAACGTAAGTTAAGTAAATAGCATAAAGTAAGTAAGTAAGGTAAGATAAGTAAGTAAGGTAAGGTAAGTAAATAGCGTGAAGTAAGTAAATAGCGTAAGTTAAGTAAGTAACGTGTTATGTAAATATCTTAAAGTAAGTAAGTAACGTAAGATAATAAGTAACGTAAGGTAAGTAAATAGCATAAAGTAAGTAACGTAAGTTAAGTAAATAGCGTAAAGTAAGTAAATAGCGTTATGTAAGTAAGTAACGGCAACAATTCAGGCTCGCCCTCGGCCCCGTAGAAAGGCACGCTCTCCATCTCGCTGTCAGTCACTGCAGCTTTCATCTTTCTCTGTAGCGAGGCGGACTTCGCAGTCGACTTTCCCTGCCGGTCCACGCCCTTTCCCCTCGGGCACGCCGCCGCGCGGTGCCCCTCTTTGCCGCAGCACAGGCACGGCCCCTTCGCGTAGCGGCGCTCCTTCTCCTCTTCCCACGAACGTTGTCCAGGCCTCCCTGCGGTGTCCGAAGGGTGGGTGGGTTTCCCGTCTCGCCCCGACTTCACCGCCCGTCTCTGCGCGAACACCTCATGGGCATGCTCAGCCTTTCCCGCGAGCTGGATCCACCAATACAGGCTGTCAGGGTCATCTCGTCCCAGCGACCAGTGCAGCACTTTCGTGTTTAGACCATCCTTGAACGACTTTTGGCCCAGAAATCAAAAAATTCCTGACCCCGGGGTCAGGAAAACCTAACGGGGTGAGCCGGGCGGAATCAGGCCGAATTCAAAAATGAACACCGCCATGAGATCCGGGGTGGAATGTTAGGGTTAGGTGTGCTTTTGCGTGCTGGATTTGGGACGGCACAATTTTTGTCCCAGAAATCAAAAAATTCTTGACCCCGGGGTCAGGAAAACCTCACGGGGCGAGCCGGGCGGAATCAGGCCGAATGCAAAAACGATCTCCCCCATGAGATTCGGGGTGGAATGTAAGGGTTAGGAGTGCTTTTGCATGCTTGATTTGGGACGGCACAATTTTTGTCCCAGAAATCAAAAAATTCTTGACCCCGGGGTCAGGAAAACCTCACGCGGTGAGCCAGGCGGAATCAGGCCGAATTCAAAAACGATCTCCGCCATGAGATTCGGGGTGGAATGTTAGGGTTAGGTGTGCTTTTGCATGCTGGATTTGGGACGGCATAATTTTTGGCCTAGAAATCAAAAAATTCCTGAGCCCGGGGTCAGGAAAACATCACACGGTGAGCCGGACGGAATCAGGCCCAATGCAAAAATGAACATTGCCATGAGATTGGGGGTGGAATTTAAGGGGTAGGTGTGCTTTGGCATGCTCGATTTGGGACGGCACAATTTTGGCCCAGAAATCAAAAAATTCCTGACCCCGGGGTCAGGAAAACCTCACGGGGTGAGCCGGGCGGAATCAGTAAATAGCGTAATGTCAGTAAATAGCGTAAAGTAACGTCAGTTAAGTAAATAGCGTAAAGTAACTAAATAGCTTAAGTTAAGTAAGTAATGTAAGTTAAGTAAATAGCATAAAGTAAGTAAGTAACGTAAGATAAGTAAGTAACGTAAGTTAAGTAAATAGCGTAAACTAAGTAACGTAAGATATTAGCTTACGTTACTTACTTACTTAACGCTATTTACTTACTTTACGCTATTTACATATCGTAAGTTAAGTAAGTAACGTAAGATAAGTAAATAGCGTAAAGAAAGTAAATAGCGTAAAGTAACGTAAGTTAAGAAAATAGCGTAAAGTAAGTAAAGAGCGTAAGTTAAGAAGTAACGTAAGTTAAGTAAATAGCATAAAGTAAGTAAGTAAGGTAAGATAAGTAAGTAAGGTAAGGTAAGTAAATAGCGTGAAGTAAGTAAATAGCGTAAGTTAAGTAAGTAACGTGTTATGTAAATATCTTAAAGTAAGTAAGTAACGTAAGATAATAAGTAACATAAGGTAAGTAAATAGCATAAAGTAAGTAACGTAAGTTAAGTAAATAGCGTAAAGTAAGTAAATAGCGTTATGTAAGTAAGTAACGGCAACAATTCAGGCTCGCCCTCGTCCCCGTAGAAAGGCACGCTCTCCATCTCGCTGTCAGCCACTGCAGCTTTCATCTTTCTCTGTAGCGAGGCGGACTTCGCAGTCGACTTTCCCTGCCGGTCCTCGCCCTTTCCCCTCGGGCACGCCGCTGCGCGGTGCCCCTCTTTGCCGCAGCACAGGCACGGCCCCTTCGCGTAGCGGCGCTCCTTCTCCTCTTCCCACGAACGTTGTCCAGGCCTCCCTGCGGTGTCCGAAGGGTGGGTGGGTTTCCCGTCTCGCCCCGACTTCACCGCCCGTCTCTGCGCGAACACCTCATGGGCATGCTCAGCCTTTCCCGCGAGCTGGATCCACCAATACAGGCTGTCAGGGTCATCTCGTCCCAGCGACCAGCGCAGCACTTTCGTGTTTAGACCATCCTTGAACAACTTTTGGCCCAGAAATCAAAAAATTCCTGACCCCGGGGTCAGGAAAACCTAACGGGGTGAGCCGGGCCGAATCAGGCCGAATTCAAAAATGAACACCGCCATGAGATCCGGGGTGGAATGTTAGGGTTAGGTGTGCTTTTGCATGCTCGATTTGGGACGGCACAATTTTTGTCCCAGAAATCAAAAAATTCTTGACCCCGGGGTCAGGAATACCTCACGGGGCGAGCCGGGCGGAATCAGGCCGAATGCAAAAACGATCTCCCCCATGAGATTCGGGGTGGAATGTAAGGGTTAGGAGTGCTTTTGCATGCTTGATTTGGGACGGCACAATTTTTGTCCCAGAAATCAAAAAATTCTTGACCCCGGGGTCAGGAAAACCTCACGGGGTGAGCCGGGCGGAATCAGGCCGAATTCAAAAACGATCTACGCCATGAGATTCGGGGTGGAATGTTAGGGTTAGGTGTGCTTTTGCATGCTGGATTTGGGACGGCATAATTTTTGGCCTAGAAATCAAAAAATTCCTGAGCCCGGGGTCAGGAAAACATCACACGGTGAGCCGGACGGAATCAGGCCCAATGCAAAAATGAACACTGCCATGAGATTGGGGGTGGAATTTAAGGGGTAGGTGTGCTTTGGCATGCTCGATTTGGGACGGCACAATTTTTGGCCCAGAAATCAAAAAATTCCTGAGCCCGGGGTAAGGAAAACATCACACGGTGAGCCGGACGGAATCAGGCCCAATGCAAAAATGAACACTGCCATGAGATTGGGGGTGGAATTTAAGGGGTAGGTGTGCTTTGGCATGCTCGATTTGGGACGGCACAATTTTTGGCCCAGAAATCAAAAAATTCCTGACCCCGGGGTCAGGAAAACCTCACGGGGTGAGCCGGGCGGAATCAGTAAATAGCGTAATGTCAGTAAATAGCGTAAAGTAACGTCAGTTAAGTAAATAGCGTAAAGTAACTAAATAGCGTAAGTTAAGTAAGTAATGTAAGTTAAGTAAATAGCATAAAGTAAGTAAGTAACGTAAGATAAGTAAGTAACGTAAGTTAAGTAAATAGCGTAAACTAAGTAACGTAAGATATTAGCTTACGTTACTTACTTACTTAACGCTATTTACTTACTTTACGCTATTTACATATCGTAAGTTAAGTAAGTAACGTAAGATAAGTAAATAGCGTAAAGAAAGTAAATAGCGTAAAGTAACGTAAGTTAAGTAAATAGCGTAAAGTAAGTAAAGAGCGTAAGTTAAGTAAGTAACGTAAGTTAAGTAAATAGCATAAAGTAAGTAAGTAAGGTAAGATAAGTAAGTAAGGTAAGGTAAGTAAATAGCGTGAAGTAAGTAAATAGCGTAAGTTAAGTAAGTAACGTGTTATGTAAATATCTTAAAGTAAGTAAGTAACGTAAGATAATAAGTAACGTAAGGTAAGTAAATAGCATAAAGTAAGTAACGTAAGTTAAGTAAATAGCGTAAAGTAAGTAAATAGCGTTATGTAAGTAAGTAACGGCAACAATTCAGGCTCGCCCTCGGCCCCGTAGAAAGGCACGCTCTCCATCTCGCTGTCAGTCACTGCAGCTTTCATCTTTCTCTGTAGCGAGGCGGACTTCGCAGTCGACTTTCCCTGCCGGTCCACGCCCTTTCCCCTCGGGCACGCCGCCGCGCGGTGCCCCTCTTTGCCGCAGCACAGGCACGGCCCCTTCGCGTAGCGGCGCTCCTTCTCCTCTTCCCACGAACGTTGTCCAGGCCTCCCTGCGGTGTCCGAAGGGTGGGTGGGTTTCCCGTCTCGCCCCGACTTCACCGCCCGTCTCTGCGCGAACACCTCATGGGCATGCTCAGCCTTTCCCGCGAGCTGGATCCACCAATACAGGCTGTCAGGGTCATCTCGTCCCAGCGACCAGTGCAGCACTTTCGTGTTTAGACCATCCTTGAACGACTTTTGGCCCAGAAATCAAAAAATTCCTGACCCCGGGGTCAGGAAAACCTAACGGGGTGAGCCGGGCGGAATCAGGCCGAATTCAAAAATGAACACCGCCATGAGATCCGGGGTGGAATGTTAGGGTTAGGTGTGCTTTTGCGTGCTGGATTTGGGACGGCACAATTTTTGTCCCAGAAATCAAAAAATTCTTGACCCCGGGGTCAGGAAAACCTCACGGGGCGAGCCGGGCGGAATCAGGCCGAATGCAAAAACGATCTCCCCCATGAGATTCGGGGTGGAATGTAAGGGTTAGGAGTGCTTTTGCATGCTTGATTTGGGACGGCACAATTTTTGTCCCAGAAATCAAAAAATTCTTGACCCCGGGGTCAGGAAAACCTCACGCGGTGAGCCAGGCGGAATCAGGCCGAATTCAAAAACGATCTCCGCCATGAGATTCGGGGTGGAATGTTAGGGTTAGGTGTGCTTTTGCATGCTGGATTTGGGACGGCATAATTTTTGGCCTAGAAATCAAAAAATTCCTGAGCCCGGGGTCAGGAAAACATCACACGGTGAGCCGGACGGAATCAGGCCCAATGCAAAAATGAACATTGCCATGAGATTGGGGGTGGAATTTAAGGGGTAGGTGTGCTTTGGCATGCTCGATTTGGGACGGCACAATTTTTGGCCCAGAAATCAAAAAATTCCTGACCCCGGGGTCAGGAAAACCTCACGGGGTGAGCCGGGCGGAATCAGTAAATAGCGTAATGTCAGTAAATAGCGTAAAGTAACGTCAGTTAAGTAAATAGCGTAAAGTAACTAAATAGCTTAAGTTAAGTAAGTAATGTAAGTTAAGTAAATAGCATAAAGTAAGTAAGTAACGTAAGATAAGTAAGTAACGTAAGTTAAGTAAATAGCGTAAACTAAGTAACGTAAGATATTAGCTTACGTTACTTACTTACTTAACGCTATTTACTTACTTTACGCTATTTACATATCGTAAGTTAAGTAAGTAACGTAAGATAAGTAAATAGCGTAAAGAAAGTAAATAGCGTAAAGTAACGTAAGTTAAGAAAATAGCGTAAAGTAAGTAAAGAGCGTAAGTTAAGAAGTAACGTAAGTTAAGTAAATAGCATAAAGTAAGTAAGTAAGGTAAGATAAGTAAGTAAGGTAAGGTAAGTAAATAGCGTGAAGTAAGTAAATAGCGTAAGTTAAGTAAGTAACGTGTTATGTAAATATCTTAAAGTAAGTAAGTAACGTAAGATAATAAGTAACATAAGGTAAGTAAATAGCATAAAGTAAGTAACGTAAGTTAAGTAAATAGCGTAAAGTAAGTAAATAGCGTTATGTAAGTAAGTAACGGCAACAATTCAGGCTCGCCCTCGTCCCCGTAGAAAGGCACGCTCTCCATCTCGCTGTCAGCCACTGCAGCTTTCATCTTTCTCTGTAGCGAGGCGGACTTCGCAGTCGACTTTCCCTGCCGGTCCTCGCCCTTTCCCCTCGGGCACGCCGCTGCGCGGTGCCCCTCTTTGCCGCAGCACAGGCACGGCCCCTTCGCGTAGCGGCGCTCCTTCTCCTCTTCCCACGAACGTTGTCCAGGCCTCCCTGCGGTGTCCGAAGGGTGGGTGGGTTTCCCGTCTCGCCCCGACTTCACCGCCCGTCTCTGCGCGAACACCTCATGGGCATGCTCAGCCTTTCCCGCGAGCTGGATCCACCAATACAGGCTGTCAGGGTCATCTCGTCCCAGCGACCAGCGCAGCACTTTCGTGTTTAGACCATCCTTGAACAACTTTTGGCCCAGAAATCAAAAAATTCCTGACCCCGGGGTCAGGAAAACCTAACGGGGTGAGCCGGGCCGAATCAGGCCGAATTCAAAAATGAACACCGCCATGAGATCCGGGGTGGAATGTTAGGGTTAGGTGTGCTTTTGCATGCTCGATTTGGGACGGCACAATTTTTGTCCCAGAAATCAAAAAATTCTTGACCCCGGGGTCAGGAATACCTCACGGGGCGAGCCGGGCGGAATCAGGCCGAATGCAAAAACGATCTCCCCCATGAGATTCGGGGTGGAATGTAAGGGTTAGGAGTGCTTTTGCATGCTTGATTTGGGACGGCACAATTTTTGTCCCAGAAATCAAAAAATTCTTGACCCCGGGGTCAGGAAAACCTCACGGGGTGAGCCGGGCGGAATCAGGCCGAATTCAAAAACGATCTACGCCATGAGATTCGGGGTGGAATGTTAGGGTTAGGTGTGCTTTTGCATGCTGGATTTGGGACGGCATAATTTTTGGCCTAGAAATCAAAAAATTCCTGAGCCCGGGGTCAGGAAAACATCACACGGTGAGCCGGACGGAATCAGGCCCAATGCAAAAATGAACACTGCCATGAGATTGGGGGTGGAATTTAAGGGTTAGGTGTGCTTTGGCATGCTCAATTTGGGACGGCACAATTTTTGGCCCAGAAATCAAAAAATTCCTGACCCCGGGGTCAGGAAAACCTCACGGGGTGAGCCGGGCGGAATCAGTAAATAGCGTAATGTCAGTAAATAGCGTAAAGTAACGTCAGTTAAGTAAATAGCGTAAAGTAACTAAATAGCGTAAGTTAAGTAAGTAATGTAAGTTAAGTAAATAGCATAAAGTAAGTAAGTAACGTAAGATAAGTAAGTAACGTAAGTTAAGTAAATAGCGTAAACTAAGTAACGTAAGATATTAGCTTACGTTACTTACTTACTTAACGCTATTTACTTACTTTACGCTATTTACATATCGTAAGTTAAGTAAGTAACATAAGATAAGTAAATAGCGTAAAGAAAGTAAATAGCGTAAAGTAACGTAAGTTAAGTAAATAGCGTAAAGTAAGTAAAGAGCGTAAGTTAAGTAAGTAACGTAAGTTAAGTAAATAGCATAAAGTAAGTAAGTAAGGTAAGATAAGTAAGTAAGGTAAGGTAAGTAAATAGCGTGAAGTAAGTAAATAGCGTAAGTTAAGTAAGTAACGTGTTATGTAAATATCTTAAAGTAAGTAAGTAACGTAAGATAATAAGTAACGTAAGGTAAGTAAATAGCATAAAGTAAGTAACGTAAGTTAAGTAAATAGCGTAAAGTAAGTAAATAGCGTTATGTAAGTAAGTAACGGCAACAATTCAGGCTCGCCCTCGTCCCCGTAGGAAGGCACGCTCTCCGTCTCGCTGTCAGCCACTGCAGCTTTCATCTTTCTCTGTAGCGAGGCGGACTTCGCAGTCGACTTTCCCTGCCGGTCCTCGCCCTTTCCCCTCGGGCACGCCGCCGCGCGGTGCCCCTCTTTGCCGCAGCACAGGCACCGCCCCTTCCCGTAGCGGCGCTCCTTCTCCTCTTCCCACGAACGTTGTCCAGGCCTCCCTGTGGTGTCCGAAGGGTGGGTGGGTTTCCCGTCTCTCCCCGACTTCACCGCCCCTCTCTGCGCGAACACCTCATGGGCATGCTCAGCCTTTCCCGCGAGCTGGATCCACCAATACAGGCTGTCAGGGTCATCTCGTCCCAGCGACCAGCGCAGCACTTTCGTGTTTAGACCATCCTTGAACAACTTTTGGCCCAGAAATCAAAAAATTCCTGACCCCGGGGTCAGGAAAACCTAACGGGGTGAGCCGGGCGGAATCAGGCCGAATGCAAAAACGATCTCCCCCATGAGATTCGGGGTGGAATGTAAGGGTTAGGAGTGCTTTTGCATGCTTGATTTGGGACGGCACAATTTTTGTCCCAGAAATCAAAAAATTCTTGACCCCGGGGTCAGGAAAACCTCACGGGGTGAGCCGGGCGGAATCAGGCCGAATTCAAAAACGATCTACGCCATGAGATTCGGGGTGGAATGTTAGGGTTAGGTGTGCTTTTGCATGCTGGATTTGGGACGGCATAATTTTTGGCCTAGAAATCAAAAAATTCCTGAGCCCGGGGTCAGGAAAACATCACACGGTGAGCCGGACGGAATCAGGCCCAATGCAAAAATGAACACTGCCATGAGATTGGGGGTGGAATTTAAGGGTTAGGTGTGCTTTGGCATGCTCAATTTGGGACGGCACAATTTTTGGCCCAGAAATCAAAAAATTCCTGACCCCGGGGTCAGGAAAACCTCACGGGGTGAGCCGGGCGGAATCAGTAAATAGCGTAATGTCAGTAAATAGCGTAAAGTAACGTCAGTTAAGTAAATAGCGTAAAGTAACTAAATAGCGTAAGTTAAGTAAGTAATGTAAGTTAAGTAAATAGCATAAAGTAAGTAAGTAACGTAAGATAAGTAAGTAACGTAAGTTAAGTAAATAGCGTAAACTAAGTAACGTAAGATATTAGCTTACGTTACTTACTTACTTAACGCTATTTACTTACTTTACGCTATTTACATATCGTAAGTTAAGTAAGTAACATAAGATAAGTAAATAGCGTAAAGAAAGTAAATAGCGTAAAGTAACGTAAGTTAAGTAAATAGCGTAAAGTAAGTAAAGAGCGTAAGTTAAGTAAGTAACGTAAGTTAAGTAAATAGCATAAAGTAAGTAAGTAAGGTAAGATAAGTAAGTAAGGTAAGGTAAGTAAATAGCGTGAAGTAAGTAAATAGCGTAAGTTAAGTAAGTAACGTGTTATGTAAATATCTTAAAGTAAGTAAGTAACGTAAGATAATAAGTAACGTAAGGTAAGTAAATAGCATAAAGTAAGTAACGTAAGTTAAGTAAATAGCGTAAAGTAAGTAAATAGCGTTATGTAAGTAAGTAACGGCAACAATTCAGGCTCGCCCTCGTCCCCGTAGGAAGGCACGCTCTCCGTCTCGCTGTCAGCCACTGCAGCTTTCATCTTTCTCTGTAGCGAGGCGGACTTCGCAGTCGACTTTCCCTGCCGGTCCTCGCCCTTTCCCCTCGGGCACGCCGCCGCGCGGTGCCCCTCTTTGCCGCAGCACAGGCACGGCCCCTTCGCGTAGCGGCGCTCCTTCTCCTCTTCCCACGAACGTTGTCCAGGCCTCCCTGCGGTGTCCGAAGGGTGGGTGGGTTTCCCGTCTCGCCCCGACTTCACCGCCCGTCTCTGCGCGAACACCTCATGGGCATGCTCAGCCTTTCCCGCGAGCTGGATCCACCAATACAGGCTGTCAGGGTCATCTCGTCCCAGCGACCAGCGCAGCACTTTCGTGTTTAGACCATCCTTGAACAACTTTTGGCCCAGAAATCAAAAAATTCCTGACCCCGGGGTCAGGAAAACCTAACGGGGTGAGCCGGGCCGAATCAGGCCGAATTCAAAAATGAACACCGCCATGAGATCCGGGGTGGAATGTTAGGGTTAGGTGTGCTTTTGCATGCTCGATTTGGAACGGCACAATTTTTGTCCCAGAAATCAAAAAATTCTTGACCCCGGGGTCAGGAAAACCTCACGGGGCGAGCCAGGCGGAATCAGGCCGAATGCAAAAACGATCTCCCCCATGAGATTCGGGGTGGAATGTAACGGTTAGGAGTGCTTTTGCATGCTTGATTTGGGACGGCACAATTTTTGTCCCAGAAATCAAAAAATTCTTGACCCCGGGGTCAGGAAAACCTCACGGGGTGAGCCGGGCGGAATCAGGCCGAATTCAAAAACGATCTACGCCATGAGATTCGGGGTGGAATGTTAGGGTTAGGTGTGCTTTTGCATGCTGGATTTGGGACGGCATAATTTTTGGGCTAGAAATCAAAAAATTCTTGACCCCGGGGTCAGGAAAACCTCACGGGGCGAGCCGGGCGGAATCAGGCCGAATGCAAAAACGATCTCCCCCATGAGATTCGGGTTGGAATGTTAGGGTTAGGTGTGCTTTTGCATGCTGGATTTGGGACGGCATAATTTTTGGCCTAGAAATCAAAAAATTCTTGACCCCGGGGTCAGGAAAACCTCACGGGGCGAGCCGGGCAGAATCAGGCCGAATGCAAAAACGATCTCCCCCATGAGATTCGGGGTGGAATGTAAGGGTTAGGTGTGCTTTTGCATGCTGGATTTGGGACGGCATAATTTTTGGCCCAGAAATCAAAAAATTCCTGACCCCGGGGTCAGGAAAACCTCACGGGGTGAGCCGGGCGGAATCAGTAAATAGCGTAATGTCAGTAAATAGCGTCAAGTAACGTCAGTTAAGTAAATAGCGTAAAGTAACTAAATAGCGTAAGTTAAGTAAGTAATGTAAGTTAAGTAAATAGCATAAAATAAGTAAGTAACGTAAGATAAGTAAGTAACGTAAGTTAAGTAAATAGCGTAAACTAAGTAACGTAAGATATTAGCTTACGTTACTTACTTACTTAACGCTATTTACTTACTTTACGCTATTTACATATCGTAAGTTAAGAAAGTAACGTAAGATAAGTAAATAGCATAAAGTAAGTAAGTAAGGTAAGATAAGTAAGTAAGGTAAGGTAAGTAAATAGCGTGAAGTAAGTAAATAGCGTAAGTTAAGTAAGTAACGTGTTATGTAAATATCTTAAAGTAAGTAAGTAACGTAAGATAATAAGTAACATAAGGTAAGTAAATAGCATAAAGTAAGTAACGTAAGTTAAGTAAATAGCGTAAAGTAAGTAAATAGCGTTATGTAAGTAAGTAACGGCAACAATTCAGGCTCGCCCTCGTCCCCGTAGAAAGGCACGCTCTCCATCTCGCTGTCAGCCACTGCAGCTTTCATCTTTCTCTGTAGCGAGGCGGACTTCGCAGTCGACTTTCCCTGCCGGTCCTCGCCCTTTCCCCTCGGGCACGCCGCCGCGCGGTGCCCCTCTTTGCCGCAGCACAGGCACGGCCCCTTCGCGTAGCGGCGCTCCTTCTCCTCTTCCCACGAACGTTGTCCAGGCCTCCCTGCGGTGTCCGAAGGGTGGGTGGGTTTCCCGTCTCGCCCCGACTTCACCGCCCGTCTCTGCGCGAACACCTCATGGGCATGCTCAGCCTTTCCCGTGAGCTGGATCCACCAATACAGGCTGTCAGGGTCATCTCGTCCCAGCGACCAGCGCAGCACTTTCGTGTTTAGACCATCCTTGAACAACTTTTGGCCCAGAAATCAAAAAATTCCTGACCCCGGGGTCAGGAAAACCTAACGGGGTGAGCCGGGCCGAATCAGGCCGAATTCAAAAATGAACACCGCCATGAGATCCGGGGTGGAATGTTAGGGTTAGGTGTGCTTTTGCATGCTGGATTTGGGACGGCACAATTTTTGTCCCAGAAATCAAAAAATTCTTGACCCCGGGGTCAGGAAAACCTCACTGGGCGAGCCGGGCGGAATCAGGCCGAATGCAAAAACGATCTCCCCCATGAGATTCGGGGTGGAATGTAAGGGTTAGGTGTGCTTTTGCATGCTGGATTTGGGACGGCATAATTTTTGGCCTAGAAATCAAAAAATTCCTGACCCCGGGGTCAGGAAAACATCACACGGTGAGCCGCACGGAATCAGGCCCAATGCAAAAATGAACACTGCCATGAGATTGGGGGTGGAATTTAAGGGGTAGGTGTGCTTTGGCATGCTCGATTTGGGACGGCACAATTTTTGGCCCAGAAATCAAAAAATTCCTGACCCCGGGGTCAGGAAAACCTCACGGGGTGAGCCGGGCGGAATCAGTAAATAGCGTAATGTCAGTAAATAGCGTAAAGTAACGTCAGTTAAGTAAATAGCGTAAAGTAACTAAATAGCGTAAGTTAAGTAAGTAATGTAAGTTAAGTAAATAGCATAAAATAAGTAAGTAACGTAAGATAAGTAAGTAACGTAAGTTAAGTAAATAGCGTAAACTAAGTAACGTAAGATATTAGCTTACGTTACTTACTTACTTAACGCTATTTACTTACTTTACGCTATTTACATATCGTAAGTTAAGTAAGTAACGTAAGATAAGTAAATAGCGTAAAGAAAGTAAATAGCGTAAAGTAACGTAAGTTAAGTAAATAGCGTAAAGTAAGTAAAGAGCGTAAGTTAAGAAGTAACGTAAGTTAAGTAAATAGCGTAAAGTAACTAAATAGCGTAAGTTAAGTAAGTAATGTAAGTTAAGTAAATAGCATAAAATAAGTAAGTAACGTAAGATAAGTAAGTAACGTAAGTTAAGTAAATAGCGTAAACTAAGTAACGTAAGATATTAGCTTACGTTACTTACTTACTTAACGCTATTTACTTACTTTACGCTATTTACATATCGTAAGTTAAGTAAGTAACGTAAGATAAGTAAATAGCGTAAAGAAAGTAAATAGCGTAAAGTAACGTAAGTTAAGTAAATAGCGTAAAGTAAGTAAAGAGCGTAAGTTAAGAAGTAACGTCAGTTAAGTAAATAGCGTAAAGTAACTAAATAGCGTAAGTTAAGTAAGTAATGTAAGTTAAGTAAATAGCATAAAATAAGTAAGTAACGTAAGATAAGTAAGTAACGTAAGTTAAGTAAATAGCGTAAACTAAGTAACGTAAGATATTAGCTTACGTTACTTACTTACTTAACGCTATTTACTTACTTTACGCTATTTACATATCGTAAGTTAAGAAAGTAACGTAAGATAAGTAAATAGCATAAAGTAAGTAAGTAAGGTAAGATAAGTAAGTAAGGTAAGGTAAGTAAATAGCGTGAAGTAAGTAAATAGCGTAAGTTAAGTAAGTAACGTGTTATGTAAATATCTTAAAGTAAGTAAGTAACGTAAGATAATAAGTAACATAAGGTAAGTAAATAGCATAAAGTAAGTAACGTAAGTTAAGTAAATAGCGTAAAGTAAGTAAATAGCGTTATGTAAGTAAGTAACGGCAACAATTCAGGCTCGCCCTCGTCCCCGTAGAAAGGCACGCTCTCCATCTCGCTGTCAGCCACTGCAGCTTTCATCTTTCTCTGTAGCGAGGCGGACTTCGCAGTCGACTTTCCCTGCCGGTCCTCGCCCTTTCCCCTCGGGCACGCCGCCGCGCGGTGCCCCTCTTTGCCGCAGCACAGGCACGGCCCCTTCGCGTAGCGGCGCTCCTTCTCCTCTTCCCACGAACGTTGTCCAGGCCTCCCTGCGGTGTCCGAAGGGTGGGTGGGTTTCCCGTCTCGCCCCGACTTCACCGCCCGTCTCTGCGCGAACACCTCATGGGCATGCTCAGCCTGTCCCGCGAGCTGGATCCACCAATACAGGCTGTCAGGGTCATCTCGTCCCAGCGACCAGCGCAGCACTTTCGTGTTTAGACCATCCTTGAACAACTTTTGGCCCAGAAATCAAAAAATTCCTGACCCCGGGGTCAGGAAAACCTAACGGGGTGAGCCGGGCCGAATCAGGCCGAATGCAAAAACGATCTCCCCCATGAGATTCGGGGTGGAATGTAAGGGTTAGGTGTGCTTTTGCATGCTGGATTTGGGACGGCATAATTTTTGGCCTAGAAATCAAAAAATTCCTGACCCCGGGGTCAGGAAAACATCACACGATGAGCCAGACGGAATCAGGCCCAATGCAAAAATGAACACTGCCATGAGATTGGGGGTGGAATTTAAGGGGTAGGTGTGCTTTGGCATGCTCGATTTGGGACGGCACAATTTTTGGCCCAGAAATCAAAAAATTCCTGACCCCGGGGTCAGGAAAACCTCACGGGGTGAGCCGGGCGGAATCAGTAAATAGCGTAATGTCAGTAAATAGCGTAAAGTAACGTCAGTTAAGTAAATAGCGTAAAGTAACTAAATAGCGTAAGTTAAGTAAGTAATGTAAGTTAAGTAAATAGCATAAAATAAGTAAGTAACGTAAGATAAGTAAGTAACGTAAGTTAAGTAAATAGCGTAAACTAAGTAACGTAAGATATTAGCTTACGTTACTTACTTACTTAACGCTATTTACTTACTTTACGCTATTTACATATCGTAAGTTAAGTAAGTAACGTAAGATAAGTAAATAGCGTAAAGAAAGTAAATAGCGTAAAGTAACGTAAGTTAAGTAAATAGCGTAAAGTAAGTAAAGAGCGTAAGTTAAGAAGTAACGTAAGTTAAGTAAATAGCATAAAGTAAGTAAGTAAGGTAAGATAAGTAAGTAAGGTAAGGTAAGTAAATAGCGTGAAGTAAGTAAATAGCGTAAGTTAAGTAAGTAACGTGTTATGTAAATATCTTAAAGTAAGTAAGTAACGTAAGATAATAAGTAACATAAGGTAAGTAAATAGCATAAAGTAAGTAACGTAAGTTAAGTAAATAGCGTAAAGTAAGTAAATAGCGTTATGTAAGTAAGTAACGGCAACAATTCAGGCTCGCCCTCGTCCCCGTAGAAAGGCACGCTCTCCATCTCGCTGTCAGCCACTGCAGCTTTCATCTTTCTCTGTAGCGAGGCGGACTTCGCAGTCGACTTTCCCTGCCGGTCCTCGCCCTTTCCCCTCGGGCACGCCGCCGCGCGGTGCCCCTCTTTGCCGCAGCACAGGCACGGCCCCTTCGCGTAGCGGCGCTCCTTCTCCTCTTCCCACGAACGTTGTCCAGGCCTCCCTGCGGTGTCCGAAGGGTGGGTGGGTTTCCCGTCTCGCCCCGACTTCACCGCCCGTCTCTGCGCGAACAACTCATGGGCATGCTCAGCCTTTCCCGCAAGCTGGATCCACCAATACAGGCTGTCAGGGTCATCTCGTCCCAGCGACCAGCGCAGCACTTTCGTGTTTAGACCATCCTTGAACAACTTTTGGCCCAGAAATCAAAAAATTCCTGACCCCGGGGTCAGGAAAACCTAACGGGGTGAGCCGGGCCGAATCAGGCCGAATTCAAAAATGAACACCGCCATGAGATCCGGGGTGGAATGTAAGGGTTAGGTGTGCTTTTGCATGCTCGATTTGGGACGGCACAATTTTTGTCCCAGAAATCAAAAAATTCTTGACCCCGGGGTCAGGAATACCTCACGGGGCGAGCCGGGCGGAATCAGGCCGAATGCAAAAACGATCTCCCCCATGAGATTCGGGGTGGAATGTAAGGGTTAGGAGTGCTTTTGCATGCTTGATTTGGGACAGCACAATTTTTGTCCCAGAAATCAAAAAATTCTTGACCCCGGTGTCAGGAATACCTCACGGGGCGAGCCGGGCGGAATCAGGCCGAATGCAAAAACGATCTCCCCCATGAGATTCGGGGTGGAATGTAAGGGTTAGGTGTGCTTTTGCATGCTGGATTTGGGACGGCATAATTTTTGGCCTAGAAATCAAAAAATTCCTGAGCCCGGGGTCAGGAAAACATCACACGGTGAGCCGGACGGAATCAGGCCCAATGCAAAAATGAACACTGCCATGAGATTGGGGGTGGAATTTAAGGGTTAGGTGTGCTTTGGCATGCTCAATTTGGGACAGCACAATTTTTGGCCCAGAAATCAAAAAATTCCTGACCCCGGGGTCAGGAAACCTCACGGGGTGAGCGGGCGGAATCAGTAAATAGCGTAATGTCAGTAAATAGCGTAAAGTAACGTCAGTTAAGTAAATAGCGTAAAGTAACTAAATAGCGTAAGTTAAGTAAGTAATGTAAGTTAAGTAAATAGCATAAAGTAAGTAAGTAACGTAAGATAATAAGTAACGTAAGTTAAGTAAATAGCGTAAACTAAGTAACGTAAGATATTAGCTTACGTTACTTACTTACTTAACGCTATTTACTTACTTTACGCTATTTACATATCGTAAGTTAAGAAAGTAACGTAAGATAAGTAAATAGCATAAAGTAAGTAAGTAAGGTAAGATAAGTAAGTAAGGTAAGGTAAGAAAATAGCGTGAAGTAAGTAAATAGCGTAAGTTAAGTAAGTAACGTGTTATGTAAATATCTTAAAGTAAGTAAGTAACGTAAGATAATAAGTAACATAAGGTAAGTAAATAGCATAAAGTAAGTAACGTAAGTTAAGTAAATAGCGTAAAGTAAGTAAATAGCGTTATGTAAGTAAGTAACGGCAACAATTCAGGCTCGCCCTCGTCCCCGTAGAAAGGCACGCTCTCCATCTCGCTGTCAGCCACTGCAGCTTTCATCTTTCTCTGTAGCGAGGCGGACTTCGCAGTCGACTTTCCCTGCCGGTCCTCGCCCTTTCCCCTCGGGCACGCCGCCCGCGCGGTGCCCCTCTTTGCCGCAGCACAGGCACGGCCCCTTCGCGTAGCGGCGCTCCTTTCTCCTCTTCCCACGAACGTTGTCAGGCCTCCCTGCGGTGTCCGAAGGGTGGGTGGGTTTCCCGTCTCGCCCCGACTTCACCGCCCGTCTCTGCGCGAACACCTCATGGGCATGCTCAGCCTGTCCCGCGAGCTGGATCCACCAATACAGGCTGTCAGGGTCATCTCGTACCAGCGACCAGCGCAGCACTTTCGTGTTTAGACCATCCTTGAACAACTTTTGGCCCAGAAATCAAAAAAATTCCTGACCCCGGGGTCAGGAAAACCTAACGGGGTGAGCCGGGCCGAATCAGGCCGAATTCAAAATGAACACCGCCATGAGATCCGGGGTGGAATGTTCGGGTTAGGTGTGCTTTTGCATGCTGGATTTGGGACGGCACAATTTTTGTCCCAGAAATCAAAAAATTCTTGACCCCGGGGTCAGGAAAACCTCACTGGGCGAGCCGGGCGGAATCAGGCCGAATGCAAAAACGATCTCCCCCATGAGATTCGGGGTGGAATGTAAGGGTTAGGTGTGCTTTTGCATGCTGGATTTGGGACGGCATAATTTTTGGCCTAGAAATCAAAAAATTCCTGACCCCGGGGTCAGGAAAACATCACACGATGGAGCCAGACGGAATCAGGCCCAATGCAAAAATGAACACTGCCATGAGATTGGGGGGTGGAATTTAAGGGTAGGTGTGCTTTGGCATGCTCGATTTGGGACGGCACAATGTTTGGCCCAGAAATCAAAAATTCCTGACCCCGGGGTCAGGAAAACCTCACGGGAGCCGGGCGGAATCAGTAAATAGCGTAATGTCAGTAAATAGCGTAAAGTAACGTCAGTTAAGTAAATAGCGTAAAGTAACTAAATAGCGTAAGTTAAGTAAGTAATGTAAGTTAAGTAAATAGCATAAAATAAGTAAGTAACGTAAGATAAGTAAGTAACGTAAGTTAAGTAAATAGCGTAAACTAAGTAACGTAAGATATTAGCTTACGTTACTTACTTACTTAACGCTATTTACTTACTTTACGCTATTTACATATCGTAAGTTAAGTAAGTAACGTAAGATAAGTAAATAGCGTAAAGAAAGTAAATAGCGTAAAGTAACGTAAGTTAAGTAAATAGCGTAAAGTAAGTAAGAGCGTAAGTTAAGAAGTAACGTAAGTTAAGTAAATAGCATAAAGTAAGTAAGTAAGGTAAGATAAGTAAGTAAGGTAAGGTAAGTAAATAGCGTGAAGTAAGTAAATAGCGTAAGTTAAGTAAGTAACGTGTTATGTAAATATCTTAAAGTAAGTAAGTAACGTAAGATAATAAGTAACATAAGGTAAGTAAATAGCATAAAGTAAGTAACGTAAGTTAAGTAAATAGCGTAAAGTAAGTAAATAGCGTTATGTAAGTAAGTAACGGCAACAATTCAGGCTCGCCCTCGTCCCCGTAGAAAGGCACGCTCTCCATCTCGCTGTCAGCCACTGCAGCTTTCATCTTTCTCTGTAGCGAGGCGGACTTCGCAGTCCGACTTTCCCTGCCGGTCCTCGCCCTTTCCCCTCGGGCACGCCGCCGCGCGGTGCCCCTTTTGCCGCAGCACAGGCACGGCCCCTTCGCGTAGCGGCGCTCCTTCTCCTCTTCCCACGAACGTTGTCCAGGCCTCCCTGCGGTGTCCGAAGGGTGGGTGGGTTTCCCGTCTCGCCCCGACTTCACCGCCCGTCTCTGCGCGAACAACTCATGGGCATGCTCAGCCTTTCCCGCAAGCTGGATCCCACAATACAGGCTGTCAGGGTCATCTCGTCCCAGCGACCAGCGCAGCACTTTCGTGTTTAGACCATCCTTGAACAACTTTGGCCCAGAAATCAAAAAATTCCTGACCCCGGGGTCAGGAAACCTAACGGGGTGAGCCGGGCCGAATCAGGCCGAATCAAAAATGAACACCGCCATGAGATCCGTGGTGGAATGTAAGGGTTAGGTGTGCTTTTGCATGCTCGATTTGGGACGGCACAATTTTTGTCCCAGAAATCAAAAAATTCTTGACCCCGGGGTCAGGAATACCTCACGGGCGAGCCGGGCGGAATCAGGCCCGAATGCAAAAACGATCTCCCCCATGAGATTCGGGGTGGAATGTAAGGGTTAGGAGTGCTTTTGCATGCTTGATTTGGGACAGCACATTTTTGTCCCAGAAATCAAAAAATTCTTGACCCCGGTGTCAGGAATACCTCACGGGGCGAGCCGGGCGGAATCAGGCCGAATGCAAAAACGATCTCCCCCATGAGATTCGGGGTGGAATGTAAGGGTTAGGTGTGCTTTTGCATGCTGGATTTGGGACGGCATAATTTTTGGCCTAGAAATCAAAAAAATTCCTGAGCCCGGGGTCAGGAAAACATCACACGGTGAGCCGGACGGAATCAGGCCCAATGCAAAAATGAACACTGCCATGAGATTGGGGGTGGATTTAAGGGGTTAGGTGTGCTTTGGCATGCTCAATTTGGGACAGCACAATTTTTGGCCCAGAATCAAAAAATTCCTGACCCCGGGGTCAGGAAAACCTCACGGGGTGAGCCGGGCGGAATCAGTAATAGCGTAATGTCAGTAAATAGCGTAAAGTAACGTCAGTTAAGTAAATAGCGTAAAGTAACTAAATAGCGTAAGTAAGTAAGTAATGTAAGTTAAGTAAATAGCATAAAGTAAGTAAGTAACGTAAGATAAGTAAGTAACGTAAGTTAAGTAAATAGCGTAAACTAAGTAACGTAAGATATTAGCTTACGTTACTTACTTACTTAACGCTATTTACTTACTTTACGCTATTTACATATCGTAAGTTAAGTAAGTAACGTAAGATAAGTAAATAGCGTAAAGAAAGTAAATAGCGTAAAGTAACGTAAGTTAAGTAAATAGCGTAAAGTAAGTAAAGAGCGTAAGTTAAGTAAGTAACGTAAGTTAAGTAAATAGCATAAAGTAAGTAAGTAAGGTAAGATAAGTAAGTAAGGTAAGGTAAGTAAATAGCGTGAAGTAAGTAAATAGCGTAAGTTAAGTAAGTAACGTGTTATGTAAATATCTTAAAGTAAGTAAGTAACGTAAGATAATAAGTAACGTAAGGTAAGTAAATAGCATAAAGTAAGTAACGTAAGTTAAGTAAATAGCGTAAAGTAAGTAAATAGCGTTATGTAAGTAAGTAACGGCAACAATTCAGGCTCGCCCTCGTCCCCGTAGGAAGGCACGCTCTCCGTCTCGCTGTCAGCCACTGCAGCTTTCATCTTTCTCTGTAGCGAGGCGGACTTCGCAGTCGACTTTCCCTGCCGGTCCTCGCCCTTTCCCCTCGGGCACGCCGCCGCGCGGTGCCCCTCTTTGCCGCAGCACAGGCACCGCCCCTTCGCGTAGCGGCGCTCCTTCTCCTCTTCCCACGAACGTTGTCCAGGCCTCCCTGCGGTGTCCGAAGGGTGGGTGGGTTTCCCGTCTCGCCCCGACTTCACCGCCCCTCTCTGCGCGAACACCTCATGGGCATGCTCAGCCTTTCCCGCGAGCTGGATCCACCAATACAGGCTGTCAGGGTCATCTCGTCCCAGCGACCAGCGCAGCACTTTCGTGTTTAGACCATCCTTGAACAACTTTTGGCCCAGAAATCAAAAAATTCCTGACCCCGGGGTCAGGAAAACCTAACGGGGTGAGCCGGGCGGAATCAGGCCGAATGCAAAAACGATCTCCCCCATGAGATTCGGGGTGGAATGTAAGGGTTAGGAGTGCTTTTGCATGCTGGATTTGGGACGGCATAATTTTTGGCCTAGAAATCAAAAAATTCCTGAGCCCGGGGTCAGGAAAACATCACACGGTGAGCCGGACGGAATCAGGCCCAATGCAAAAATGAACACTGCCATGAGATTGGGGGTGGAATTTAAGGGGTAGGTGTGCTTTGGCATGCTCGATTTGGGACGGCACAATTTTTGGCCCAGAAATCAAAAAATTCCTGACCCCGGGGTCAGGAAAACCTCACGGGGTGAGCCGGGCGGAATCAGTAAATAGCGTAATGTCAGTAAATAGCGTAAAGTAACGTCAGTTAAGTAAATAGCGTAAAGTAACTAAATAGCGTAAGTTAAGTAAGTAATGTAAGTTAAGTAAATAGCATAAAGTAAGTAAGTAACGTAAGATAAGTAAGTAACGTAAGTTTAGTAAATAGCGTAAACTAAGTAACGTAAGATATTAGCTTACGTTACTTACTTACTTAACGCTATTTACTTACTTTACGCTATTTACATATCGTAAGTTAAGTAAGTAACGTAAGATAAGTAAATAGCGTAAAGAAAGTAAATAGCGTAAAGTAACGTAAGTTAAGTAAATAGCGTAAAGTAAGTAAAGAGCGTAAGTTAAGTAAGTAACGTAAGTTAAGTAAATAGCATAAAGTAAGTAAGTAAGGTAAGATAAGTAAGTAAGGTAAGGTAAGTAAATAGCGTGAAGTAAGTAAATAGCGTAAGTTAAGTAAGTAACGTGTTATGTAAATATCTTAAAGTAAGTAAGTAACGTAAGATAATAAGTAACGTAAGGTAAGTAAATTGCATAAAGTAAGTAACGTAAGTTAAGTAAATAGCGTAAAGTAAGTAAATAGCGTTATCTAAATAAGTAACGGCAACAATTCAGGCTCGCCCTCGTCCCCGTAGAAAGGCACGCTCTCCATCTCGCTGTCAGCCACTGCAGCTTTCATCTTTCTCTGTAGCGAGGCGGACTTCGCAGTCGACTTTCCCTGCCGGTCCTCGCCATTTCCCCTCGGGCACGCCGCCGCGCGGTGCCCCTCTTTGCCGCAGCACAGGCACGGCCCCTTCGCGTAGCGGCGCTCCTTCTCCTCTTCCCACGAACGTTGTCCAGGCCTCCCTGCGGTGTCCGAAGGGTGGGTGGGTTTCCCGTCTCTCCCCGACTTCACCGCCCATCTCTGCGCGAACACCTCATGGGCATGCTCAGCCTTTCCCGCGAGCTGGATCCACCAATACAGGCTGTCAGGGTCATCTCGTCCCAGCGACCAGCGCAGCACTTTCGTGTTTAGACCATCCTTGAACAACTTTTGGCCCAGAAATCAAAAAATTCCTGACCCCGGGGTAAGGAAAACCTAACGGGGTGAGCCAGGCGGAATCAGGCCGAATTCAAAAATGAACACCGCCATGAGATCCGGGGTGGAATGTTAGGGTTAGGTGTGCTTTTGCATGCTGGATTTGGGACAGCACAATTTTTTTCCCAGAAATCAAAAAATTCTTGACCCCGGGGACAGGAAAACCTCACGGGGCAAGCCGGGCGGAATCAGGCCGAATGCAAAAACGATCTCCCCCATGAGATTCGGGGTGGAATGTAAGGGTTAGGAGTGCTTTTGCATGCTTGATTTGGGACGGCACAATTTTTGTCCCAGAAATCAAAAAATTCTTGACCCCGGGGTCAGGAAAACCTCACGCGGTGAGCCGGGCGGAATCAGGCCGAATTCAAAAACGATCTCCGCCATGAGATTCGGGGTGGAATGTTAGGGTTAGGTGTGCTTTTGCATGCTGGATTTGGGACGGCATAATTTTTGGCCTAGAAATCAAAAAATTCCTGAGCCCGGGGTCAGGAAAACATCACACGGTGAGCCGGACGGAATCAGGCCCAATGCAAAAATGAACACTGCCATGAGATTGGGGGTGGAATTTAAGGGTTAGGTGTGCTTTGGCATGCTCGATTTGGGACGGCACAATTTTTGGCCCAAAAATCAAAAAATCCTGACCCCGGGGTCAGGAAAACCTCACGGGGTGTGCCGGGCGGAATCAGTAAATAGCGTAATGTCAGTAAATAGCGTAAAGTAACGTCAGTTAAGTAAATAGCGTAAAGTAACTAAATAGCGTAAGTTAAGTAAGTAATGTAAGTTAAGTAAATAGCATAAAGTAAGTAAGTAACGTAAGATAAGTAAGTAACGTAAGTTAAGTAAATAGCGTAAACTAAGTAACGTAAGATATTAGCTTACGTTACTTACTTACTTAACGCTATTTACTTACTTTACGCTATTTACATATCGTAAGTTAAGTAAGTAACGTAAGATAAGTAAATAGCGTAAAGAAAGTAAATAGCGTAAAGTAACGTAAGTTAAGTAAATAGCGTAAAGTAAGTAAAGACCGTAAGTTAAGTAAGTAACGTAAGTTAAGTAAATAGCATAAAGTAAGTAAGTAAGGTAAGATAAGTAAGTAAGGTAAGGTAAGTAAATAGCGTGAAGTAAGTAAATAGCGTAAGTTAAGTAAGTAACGTGTTATGTAAATATCTTAAAGTAAGTAAGTAACGTAAGATAATAAGTAACGTAAGGTAAGTAAATAGCGTAAAGTAAGTAAAGAGCGTAAGTTAAGTAAGTAACGTAAGTTAAGTAAATAGCATAAAGTAAGTAAGTAAGGTAAGATAAGTAAGTAAGGTAAGGTAAGTAAATAGCGTGAAGTAAGTAAATAGCGTAAGTTAAGTAAGTAACGTGTTATGTAAATATCTTAAAGTAAGTAAGTAACGTAAGATAATAAGTAACGTAAGGTAAGTAAATAGCGTAAAGTAAGTAAAGAGCGTAAGTTAAGTAAGTAACGTAAGTTAAGTAAATAGCATAAAGTAAATAAGTAAGGTAAGATAAGTAAGTAACGTAAGTTAAGTAAATAGCGTAAAGTAAGTAAATAGCGTTATGTAAGTAAGTAACGGCAACAATTCAGGCTCGCCCTCGTCCCCGTAGAAAGGCACGCTCTCCATCTCGCTGTCAGCCACTGCAGCTTTCATCTTTCTCTGTTGCGAGGCGGACTTCGCAGTCGACTTTCCCTGCCGGTCCTCGCCCTTTCCCCTCGGGCACGCCGCCGCGCGGTGCCCCTCTTTGCCGCAGCACAGGCACGGCCCCTTCGCGTAGCGGCGCTCCTTCTCCTCTTCCCACGAACGTTGTCCAGGCCTCCCTGCGGTGTCCGAAGGGTGGGTGGGTTTCCCGTCTTGCCCCGACTTCACCGCCCGTCTCTGCGCGAACACCTCATGGGCATGCTCAGCCTTTCCCGCGAGCTGTATCCACCAATACAGGCTGTCAGGGTCATCTCGTCCCAGCGACCAGCGCAGCACTTTTGTGTTTAGACCATCCTTGAACAACTTTTGGCCCAGAAATCAAAAAATTCCTGACCCCGGGGTCAGGAAAACCTAACGGGGTGAGCCGGGCGGAATCAGGCCGAATGCAAAAACAATCTCCCCCATGAGATTCGGGGGAATGTTAGGGTTAGGTGTGCTTTTGCATGCTGGATTTGGGACGGCATAATTTTTGGCCTAGAAATCAAAAAATTCCTGAGCCCGGTGTCAGGAAAACATCACACGGTGAGCCGGACGGAATCAGGCCCAATGCAAAAATGAACACTGCCATGAGATTGGGGGTGGAATTTAAGGGTTAGGTTTGCTTTGGCATGCTCGATTTGGGACGGCACAATTTTTGGCCCAGAAATCAAAAAATCCTGACCCCGGGGTCAGGAAAACCTCACGGGGTGAGCCGGGCGGAATCAGTAAATAGCGTAATGTCAGTAAATAGCGTAAAGTAACGTCAGTTAAGTAAATAGCGTAAAGTAACTAAATAGCGTAAGTTAAGTAAGTAATGTAAGTTAAGTAAATAGCATAAAGTAAGTAAGTAACGTAAGATAAGTAAGTAACGTAAGTTAAGTAAATAGCGTAAACTAAGTAACGTAAGATATTAGCTTACGTTACTTACTTACTTAACGCTATTTACTTACTTTACGCTATTTACATATCGTAAGTTAAGTAAGTAACGTAAGATAAGTAAATAGCGTAAAGAAAGTAAATAGCGTAAAGTAACGTAAGTTAAGTAAATAGCGTAAAGTAAGTAAAGAGCGTAAGTTAAGTAAGTAACGTAAGTTAAGTAAATAGCATAAAGTAAGTAAGTAAGGTAAGATAAGTAAGTAAGGTAAGGTAAGTAAATAGCGTGAAGTAAGTAAATAGCGTAAGTTAAGTAAGTAACGTGTTATGTAAATATCTTAAAGTAAGTAAGTAACGTAAGATAATAAGTAATGTAAGGTAAGTAAATAGCGTAAAGTAAGTAAAGAGCGTAAGTTAAGTAAGTAACGTAAGTTAAGTAAATAGCATAAAGTAAGTAAGTAAGGTAAGATAAGTAAGTAAGGTAAGGTAAGTAAATAGCGTGAAGTAAGTAAATAGCGTAAGTTAAGTAAGTAACGTGTTATGTAAATATCTTAAAGTAAGTAAGTAACGTAAGATAATAAGTAACGTAAGGTAAGTAAATAGCGTAAAGTAAGTAAAGAGCGTAAGTTAAGTAAGTAACGTAAGTTAAGTAAATAGCATAAAGTAAGTAAGTAAGGTAAGATAAGTAAGTAACGTAAGTTAAGTAAATAGCGTAAAGTAAGTAAATAGCGTTATGTAAGTAAGTAACGGCAACAATTCAGGCTCGCCCTCGTCCCCGTAGAAAGGCACGCTCTCCATCTCGCTGTCAGCCACTGCGGCTTTCATCTTTCTCTGTAGCGAGGCGGACTTCGCAGTCGACTTTCCCTGCCGGTCCTCGCCCTTTCCCCTCGGGCACGCCGCCGCGCGGTGCCCCTCTTTGCCGCAGCACAGGCACGGCCCCTTCGCGTAGCGGCGCTCCTTCTCCTCTTCCCACGAACGTTGTCCAGGCCTCCCTGCGGTGTCCGAAGGGTGGGTGGGTTTCCCGTCTCGCCCCGACATCACCGCCCGTCTCTGCGCGAACACCTCATGGGCATGCTCAGCCTTTCCCGCGAGCTGGATCCACCAATACAGGCTGTCAGGGTCATCTCGTCCCAGCGACCAGCGCAGCACTTTCGTATTTAGACCATCCTTGAAAAACTTTTGGCCCAGAAATCAAAAAATTCCTGACCCCGGGGTCAGGAAAACCTAACGGGGTGAGCCGGGCGGAATCAGGCCGAATGCCAAAACGATCTCCCCCATGAGATTCGGGGTGGAATGTAAGGGTTAGGAGTGCTTTTGCATGCTTGATTTGGGACGGCACAATTTTTGTCCCAGAAATCAAAAAATTCTTGACCCCGGGGTCAGGAAAACCTCACGGGGTGAGCCGGGCGGAATCAGGCCGAATTCAAAAACGATCTATGCCATGAGATTCGGGGTGGAATGTTAGGGTTAGGTGTGCTTTTGCATGCTGGATTTGGGACGGCATAATTTTTGGCCTAGAAATCAAAAAATTCCTGAGCCCGGGGTCAGGAAAACATCACACGGTGAGCCGGACGGAATCAGGCCCAATGCAAAAATGAACACTGCCATGAGATTGGGGGTGGAATTTAAGGGTTAGGTGTGCTTTGGCATGCTCGATTTGGGACGGCACAATTTTTGGCCCAGAAATCAAAAAATCCTGACCCCGGGGTCAGGAAAACCTCACGGAGTGAGCCGGGCGGAATCAGTAAATAGCGTAATGTCAGTAAATAGCGTAAAGTAATGTCAGTTAAGTAAATAGCGTAAAGTAACTAAATAGCGTAAGTTAAGTAAGTAATGTAAGTTAAGTAAATAGCATAAAGTAAGTAAGTAACGTAAGATAAGTAAGTAACGTAAGTTTAGTAAATAGCGTAAACTAAGTAACGTAAGATATTAGCTTACGTTACTTACTTACTTAACGCTATTTACTTACTTTACGCTATTTACATATCGTAAGTTAAGTAAGTAACGTAAGATAAGTAAATAGCGTAAAGAAAGTAAATAGCGTAAAGTAACGTAAGTTAAGTAAATAGCGTAAAGTAAGTAAGGAGCGTAAGTTAAGTAAGTAACGTAAGTTAAGTAAATAGCATAAAGTAAGTAAGTAAGGTAAGATAAGTAAGTAAGGTAAGGTAATAAATAGCGTGAAGTAAGTAAATAGCGTAAGTTAAGTAAGTAACGTGTTATGTAAATATCTTAAAATAGGTAAGTAACGTAAGATAATAAGTAACGTAAGGTAAGTAAATAGCATAAAGTAAGTAACGTAAGTTAAGTAAATAGCGTAAAGTAAGTAAATAGCATTATGTAAGTAAGTAACGGCAACAATTCAGGCTCGCCCTCGTCCCCGTAGAAAGGCACGCTCTCCATCTCGCTGTCAGCCACTGCAGCTTTCATCTTTCTCTGTAGCGAGGCGGACTTCGCAGGCGACTTTCCCTGCCGGTCCTCGCCATTTCCCCTCGGGCACGCCGCCGCGCGGTGCCCCTCTTTGCCGCAGCACAGGCACGGCCCCTTCGCGTAGCGGCGCTCCTTCTCCTCTTCCCACGAACGTTGTCCAGGCCTCCCTGCGGTGTCCGAAGGGTGGGTGGGTTTCCCGTCTCTCCCCGACTTCACCGCCCCTCTCTGCGCGAACACCTCATGGGCATGCTCAGCCTTTCCCGCGAGCTGGATCCACCAATACAGGCTGTCAGGGTCATCTCGTCCCAGCGACCAGCGCAGCACTTTCGTGTTTAGACCAACCTTGAACAACTTTTGGCCCAGAAATCAAAAAATTCCTGACCCCGGGGTCAGGAAAACCTAACGGGGTGAGCCAGGCGGAATCAGGCCGAATTCAAAAATGAACACCGCCATGAGATCCGGGGTGGAATGTTAGGGTTAGGTGTGCTTTTGCATGCTGGATTTGGGACAGCACAATTTTTGTCCCAGAAATCAAAAAATTCTTGACCCCGGGGTCAGGAAAACCTCACGGGGCGAGCCGGGCGGAATCAGGCCGAATGCAAAAACGATCTCCCCCATGAGATTCGGGGTGGAATGTAAGGGTTAGGAGTGCTTTTGCATGCTTGATTTGGGACGGCACAATTTTTGTCCCAGAAATCAAAAAATTCTTGACCCCGGGGTCAGGAAAACCTCACGCGGTGAGCCGGGCGGAATCAGGCCGAATTCAAAAACGATCTATGCCATGAGATTCGGGGTGGAATGTTAGGGTTAGGTGTGCTTTTGCATGCTGGATTTGGGACGGCATAATTTTTGGCCTAGAAATCAAAAAATTCCTGAGCCCGGGGTCAGGAAAACATCACACGGTGAGCCGGACGGAATCAGGCCCAATGCAAAAATGAACACTGCCATGAGATTGGGGGTGGAATTTAAGGGTTAGGTGTGCTTTGGCATGCTCGATTTGGGACGGCACAATTTTTGGCCCAGAAATCAAAAAATTCCTGACCCCGGGGTCAGGAAAACCTCACGGGGTGAGCCGGGCGGAATCAGTAAATAGCGTAATGTCAGTAAATAGCGTAAAGTAACGTCAGTTAAGTAAATAGCGTAAAGTAACTAAATAGCGTAAGTTAAGTAAGTAATGTAAGTTAAGTAAATAGCATAAAGTAAGTAAGTAACGTAAGATAAGTAAGTAACGTAAGTTTAGTAAATAGCGTAAACTAAGTAACATAAGATATTAGCTTACGTTACTTACTTACTTAACGCTATTTACTTACTTTACGCTATTTACATATCGTAAGTTAAGTAAGTAACGTAAGATAAGTAAATAGCGTAAAGAAAGTAAGTAGCGTAAAGTAACGTAAGTTAAGTAAATAGCGTAAAGTAAGTAAGGAGCGTAAGTTAAGTAAGTAACGTAAGTTAAGTAAATAGCATAAAGTAAGTAAGTAAGGTAAGATAAGTAAGTAAGGTAAGGTAATAAATAGCGTGAAGTAAGTAAATAGCGTAAGTTAAGTAAGTAACGTGTTATGTAAATATCTTAAAATAGGTAAGTAACGTAAGATAATAAGTAACGTAAGGTAAGTAAATAGCATAAAGTAAGTAACGTAAGTTAAGTAAATAGCGTAAAGTAAGTAAATAGCGTTATGTAAGTAAGTAACGGCAACAATTCAGGCTCGCCCTCGTCCCCGTAGAAAGGCACGCTCTCCATCTCGCTGTCAGCCACTGCAGCTTTCATCTTTCTCTGTAGCGAGGCGGACTTCGCAGGCGACTTTCCCTGCCGGTCCTCGCCATTTCCCCTCGGGCACGCCGCCGCGCGGTGCCCCTCTTTGCCGCAGCACAGGCACGGCCCCTTCGCGTAGCGGCGCTCCTTCTCCTCTTCCCACGAACGTTGTCCAGGCCTCCCTGCGGTGTCCGAAGGGTGGGTGGGTTTCCCGTCTCTCCCCGACTTCACCGCCCCTCTCTGCGCGAACACCTCATGGGCATGCTCAGCCTTTCCCGCGAGCTGGATCCACCAATACAGGCTGTCAGGGTCATCTCGTCCCAGCGACCAGCGCAGCACTTTTGTGTTTAGACCATCCTTGAACAACTTTTGGCCCAGAAATCAAAAAATTCCTGACCCCGGGGTAAGGAAAACCTAACGGGGTGAGCCAGGCGGAATCAGGCCGAATTCAAAAATGAACACCGCCATGAGATCCGGGGTGGAATGTTAGGGTTAGGTGTGCTTTTGCATGCTGGATTTGGGACAGCACAATTTTTTTCCCAGAAATCAAAAAATTCTTGACCCCGGGGTCAGGAAAACCTCACGGGGCGAGCCGGGCGGAATCAGGCCGAATGCAAAAACGATCTCCCCCATGAGATTCGGGGTGGAATGTAAGGGTTAGGAGTGCTTTTGCATGCTTGATTTGGGACGGCACAATTTTTGTCCCAGAAATCAAAAAATTCTTGACCCCGGGGTCAGGAAAACCTCACGCGGTGAGCCGGGCGGAATCAGGCCGAATTCAAAAACGATCTCCGCCATGAGATTCGGGGTGGAATGTTAGGGTTAGGTGTGCTTTTGCATGCTGGATTTGGGACGGCATAATTTTTGGCCTAGAAATCAAAAAATTCCTGAGCCCGGGGTCAGGAAAACATCACACGGTGAGCCGGACGGAATCAGGCCCAATGCAAAAATGAACACTGCCATGAGATTGGGGGTGGAATTTAAGGGTTAGGTGTGCTTTGGCATGCTCGATTTGGGACGGCACAATTTTTGGCCCAGAAATCAAAAAATTCCTGACCCCGGGGTCAGGAAAACCTCACGGGGTGAGCCGGGCGGAATCAGTAAATAGCGTAATGTCAGTAAATAGCGTAAAGTAACGTCAGTTAAGTAAATAGCGTAAAGTAACTAAATAGCTTAAGTTAAGTAAGTAATGTAAGTTAAGTAAATAGCATAAAGTAAGTAAGTAACGTAAGATAAGTAAGTAACGTAAGTTAAGTAAATAGCATAAACTAAGTAACGTAAGATATTAGCTTACGTTACTTACTTACTTAACGCTATTTACTTACTTTACGCTATTTACATATCGTAAGTTAAGTAAGTAACGTAAGGTAAGTAAATAGCGTAAAGAAAGTAAATAGCGTAAAGTAACGTAAGTTAAGTAAATAGCGTAAAGTAAGTAAAGAGCGTAAGTTAAGTAAGTAACGTAAGTTAAGTAAATAGCATAAAGTAAGTAAGTAAGGTAAGATAAGTAAGTAAGGTAAGGTAAGTAAATAGCGTGAAGTAAGTAAATAGCGTAAGTTAAGTAAGTAACGTGTTATGTAAATATCTTAAAGTAAGTAAGTAACGTAAGATAATAAGTAACGTAAGGTAAGTAAATAGCATAAAGTAAGTAACGTAAGTTAAGTAAATAGCGTAAAGTAAGTAAATAGCGTTATCTAAGTAAGTAACGGCAACAATTCAGGCTCGCCCTCGTCCCCGTAGAAAGGCACGCTCTCCATCTCGCTGTCAGCCACTGCAGCTTTCATCTTTCTCTGTAGCGAGGCGGACTTCGCAGTCGACTTTCCCTGCCGGTCCTCGCCATTTCCCCTCGGGCACGCCGCCGCGCGGTGCCCCTCTTTGCCGCAGCACAGGCACGGCCCCTTCGCGTAGCGGCGCTCCTTCTCCTCTTCCCACGAACGTTGTCCAGGCCTCCCTGCGGTGTCCGAAGGGTGGGTGGGTTTCCCGTCTCTCCCCGACTTCACCGCCCATCTCTGCGCGAACACCTCATGGGCATGCTCAGCCTTTCCCGCGAGCTGGATCCACCAATACAGGCTGTCAGGGTCATCTCGTCCCAGCGACCAGCGCAGCACTTTTGTGTTTAGACCATCCTTGAACAACTTTTGGCCCAGAAATCAAAAAATTCCTGACCCCGGGGTAAGGAAAACCTAACGGGGTGAGCCAGGCGGAATCAGGCCGAATTCAAAAATGAACACCGCCATGAGATCCGGGGTGGAATGTTAGGGTTAGGTGTGCTTTTGCATGCTGGATTTGGGACAGCACAATTTTTTTCCCAGAAATCAAAAAATTCTTGACCCCGGGGTCAGGAAAACCTCACGGGGCGAGCCGGGCGGAATCAGGCCGAATGCAAAAACGATCTCCCCCATGAGATTCGGGGTGGAATGTAAGGGTTAGGAGTGCTTTTGCATGCTTGATTTGGGACGGCACAATTTTTGTCCCAGAAATCAAAAAATTCTTGACCCCGGGGTCAGGAAAACCTCACGCGGTGAGCCGGGCGGAATCAGGCCGAATTCAAAAACGATCTCCGCCATGAGATTCGGGGTGGAATGTTAGGGTTAGGTGTGCTTTTGCATGCTGGATTTGGGACGGCATAATTTTTGGCCTAGAAATCAAAAAATTCCTGAGCCCGGGGTCAGGAAAACATCACACGGTGAGCCGGACGGAATCAGGCCCAATGCAAAAATGAACACTGCCATGAGATTGGGGGTGGAATTTAAGGGTTAGGTGTGCTTTGGCATGCTCGATTTGGGACGGCACAATTTTTGGCCCAGAAATCAAAAAATTCCTGACCCCGGGGTCAGGAAAACCTCACGGGGTGAGCCGGGCGGAATCAGTAAATAGCGTAATGTCAGTAAATAGCGTAAAGTAACGTCAGTTAAGTAAATAGCGTAAAGTAACTAAATAGCTTAAGTTAAGTAAGTAATGTAAGTTAAGTAAATAGCATAAAGTAAGTAAGTAACGTAAGATAAGTAAGTAACGTAAGTTAAGTAAATAGCATAAACTAAGTAACGTAAGATATTAGCTTACGTTACTTACTTACTTAACGCTATTTACTTACTTTACGCTATTTACATATCGTAAGTTAAGTAAGTAACGTAAGGTAAGTAAATAGCGTAAAGAAAGTAAATAGCGTAAAGTAACGTAAGTTAAGTAAATAGCGTAAAGTAAGTAAAGAGCGTAAGTTAAGTAAGTAACGTAAGTTAAGTAAATAGCATAAAGTAAGTAAGTAAGGTAAGATAAGTAAGTAAGGTAAGGTAAGTAAATAGCGTGAAGTAAGTAAATAGCGTAAGTTAAGTAAGTAACGTGTTATGTAAATATCTTAAAGTAAGTAAGTAACGTAAGATAATAAGTAACGTAAGGTAAGTAAATAGCATAAAGTAAGTAACGTAAGTTAAGTAAATAGCGTAAAGTAAGTAAATAGCGTTATCTAAGTAAGTAACGGCAACAATTCAGGCTCGCCCTCGTCCCCGTAGAAAGGCACGCTCTCCATCTCGCTGTCAGCCACTGCAGCTTTCATCTTTCTCTGTAGCGAGGCGGACTTCGCAGTCGACTTTCCCTGCCGGTCCTCGCCATTTCCCCTCGGGCACGCCGCCGCGCGGTGCCCCTCTTTGCCGCAGCACAGGCACGGCCCCTTCGCGTAGCGGCGCTCCTTCTCCTCTTCCCACGAACGTTGTCCAGGCCTCCCTGCGGTGTCCGAAGGGTGGGTGGGTTTCCCGTCTCTCCCCGACTTCACCGCCCATCTCTGCGCGAACACCTCATGGGCATGCTCAGCCTTTCCCGCGAGCTGGATCCACCAATACAGGCTGTCAGGGTCATCTCGTCCCAGCGACCAGCGCAGCACTTTCGTGTTTAGACCATCCTTGAACAACTTTTGGCCCAGAAATCAAAAAATTCCTGACCCCGGGGTAAGGAAAACCTAACGGGGTGAGCCAGGCGGAATCAGGCCGAATTCAAAAATGAACACCGCCATGAGATCCGGGGTGGAATGTTAGGGTTAGGTGTGCTTTTGCATGCTGGATTTGGGACAGCACAATTTTTTTCCCAGAAATCAAAAAATTCTTGACCCCGGGGTCAGGAAAACCTCACGGGGCGAGCCGGGCGGAATCAGGCCGAATGCAAAAACGATCTCCCCCATGAGATTCGGGGTGGAATGTAAGGGTTAGGAGTGCTTTTGCATGCTTGATTTGGGACGGCACAATTTTTGTCCCAGAAATCAAAAAATTCTTGACCCCGGGGTCAGGAAAACCTCACGCGGTGAGCCGGGCGGAATCAGGCCGAATTCAAAAACGATCTCCGCCATGAGATTCGGGGTGGAATGTTAGGGTTAGGTGTGCTTTTGCATGCTGGATTTGGGACGGCATAATTTTTGGCCTAGAAATCAAAAAATTCCTGAGCCCGGGGTCAGGAAAACATCACACGGTGAGCCGGACGGAATCAGGCCCAATGCAAAAATGAACACTGCCATGAGATTGGGGGTGGAATTTAAGGGTTAGGTGTGCTTTGGCATGCTCGATTTGGGACGGCACAATTTTTGGCCCAGAAATCAAAAAATTCCTGACCCCGGGGTCAGGAAAACCTCACGGGGTGAGCCGGGCGGAATCAGTAAATAGCGTAATGTCAGTAAATAGCGTAAAGTAACGTCAGTTAAGTAAATAGCGTAAAGTAACTAAATAGCGTAAGTTAAGTAAGTAATGTAAGTTAAGTAAATAGCATAAAGTAAGTAAGCAACGTAAGATAAGTAAGTAACGTAAGTTAAGTAAATAGCGTAAACTAAGTAACGTAAGATATTAGCTTACGTTACTTACTTACTTAACGCTATTTACTTACTTTACGCTATTTACATATCGTAAGTTAAGTAAGTAACGTAAGATAAGTAAATAGCGTAAAGAAAGTAAATAGCGTAAAGTAACGTAAGTTAAGTAAATAGCGTAAAGTAAGTAAAGAGCGTAAGTTAAGTAAGTAACGTAAGTTAAGTAAATAGCATAAAGTAAGTAAGTAAGGTAAGATAAGTAAGTAAGGTAAGGTAAGTAAATAGCGTGAAGTAAGTAAATAGCGTAAGTTAAGTAAGTAACGTGTTATGTAAATATCTTAAAGTAAGTAAGTAACGTAAGATAATAAGTAACGTAAGGTAAGTAAATAGCATAAAGTAAGTAACGTAAGTTAAGTAAATAGCGTAAAGTAAGTAAATAGCGTTATGTAAGTAAGTAACGGCAACAATTCAGGCTCGCCCTCGTCCCCGGAGAAAGGCACGCTCTCCATCTCGCTGTCAGCCACTGCAGCTTTCATCTTTCTCTGTAGCGAGGCGGACTTCGCAGTCGACTTTCCCTGCCGGTCCTCGCCCTTTCCCCTCGGGCACGCCGCCGCGCGGTGCCCCTCTTTGCCGCAGCACAGGCACGGCCCCTTCGCGTAGCGGCGCTCCTTCTCCTCTTCCCACGAACGTTGTCCAGGCCTCCCTGCGGTGTCCGAAGGGTGGGTGGGTTTCCCGTCTCGCCCCGACTTCAACGCCCGTCTCTGCGCGAACCCCTCATGAGCATGCTCAGCCTTTCCCGCGAGCTGTATCCACCAATACAGGCTGTCAGGGTCATCTCGTCCCAGCGACCAGCGCAGCACTTTTGTGTTTAGACCATCCTTGAACAACTTTTGGCCCAGAAATCAAAAAATTCCTGACCCCGGGGTCAGGAAAACCTAACGGGGTGAGCCGGGCGGAATCAGGCCGAATGCAAAAACAATCTCCCCCATGAGATTCGGGGTGGAATGTTAGGGTTAGGTGTGCTTTTGCATGCTGGATTTGGGACGGCATAATTTTTGGCCTAGAAATCAAAAAATTCCTGAGCCCGGGGTCAGGAAAACATCACACGGTGAGCTGGACGGAATCAGGCCCAATGCAAAAATGAACACTGCCATGAGATTGGGGGTGGAATTTAAGGGTTAGGTGTGCTTTGGCATGCTCGATTTGGGACGGCACAATTTTTGGCCCAGAAATCAAAAAATCCTGACCCCGGGGTCAGGAAAACCTCACGGGGTGAGCCGGGCGGAATCAGTAAATAGCGTAATGTCAGTAAATAGCGTAAAGTAACGTCAGTTAAGTAAATAGCGTAAAGTAACTAAATAGCGTAAGTTAAGTAAGTAATGTAAGTTAAGTAAATAGCATAAAGTAAGTAAGTAACGTAAGATAAGTAAGTAACGTAAGTTAAGTAAATAGCGTAAACTAAGTAACGTAAGATATTAGCTTACGTTACTTACTTACTTAACGCTATTTACTTACTTTACGCTATTTACATATCGTAAGTTAAGTAAGTAACGTAAGATAAGTAAATAGCGTAAAGAAAGTAAATAGCGTAAAGTAACGTAAGTTAAGTAAATAGCGTAAAGTAACTAAAGACCGTAAGTTAAGTAAGTAACGTAAGTTAAGTAAATAGCATAAAGTAAGTAAGTAAGGTAAGATAAGTAAGTAAGGTAAGGTAAGTAAATAGCGTGAAGTAAGTAAATAGCGTAAGTTAAGTAAGTAACGTGTTATGTAAATATCTTAAAGTAAGTAAGTAACGTAAGATAATAAGTAACGTAAGGTAAGTAAATAGCGTAAAGTAAGTAAAGAGCGTAAGTTAAGTAAGTAACGTAAGTTAAGTAAATAGCATAAAGTAAGTAAGTAAGGTAAGATAAGTAAGTAAGGTAAGGTAAGTAAAAAGCGTGAAGTAAGTAAATAGCGTAAGTTAAGTAAGTAACGTGTTATGTAAATATCTTAAAGTAAGTAAGTAACGTAAGATAATAAGTAAAGTAAGGTAAGTAAATAGCGTAAAGTAAGTAAAGAGCGTAAGTTAAGTAAGTAACGTAAGTTAAGTAAATAGCATAAAGTAAGTAAGTAAGGTAAGATAAGTAAGTAACGTAAGTTAAGTAAATAGCGTAAAGTAAGTAAATAGCGTTATGTAAGTAAGAAACGGCAACAATTCAGGCTCGCCCTCGTCCCCGTAGAAAGGCACGCTCTCCATCTCGCTGTCAGCCACTGCAGCTTTCATCTTTCTCTGTAGCGAGGCGGACTTCGCAGTCGACTTTCCCTGCCGGTCCTCGCCCTTTCCCCTCGGGCACGCCGCCGCGCGGTGCCCCTCTTTGCCGCAGCACAGGCACGGCCCCTTCGCGTAGCGGCGCTCCTTCTCCTCTTCCCACGAACGTTGTCCAGGCCTCCCTGCGGTGTCCGAAGGGTGGGTGGGTTTCCCATCTCGCCCCGACTTCACCGCCCGTCTCTGCGCGAACACCTCATGGGCATGCTCAGCCTTTCCCGCGAGCTGTATCCACCAATACAGGCTGTCAGGGTCATCTCGTCCCAGCGACCAGCGCAGCACTTTTGTGTTTAGACCATCCTTGAACAACTTTTGGCCCAGAAATCAAAAAATTCCTGACCCCGGGGTCAGGAAAACCTAACGGGGTGAGCCGGGCGGAATCAGGCCGAATGCAAAAACAATCTCCCCCATGAGATTCGGGGTGGAATGTTAGGGTTAGGTGTGCTTTTGCATGCTGGATTTGGGACGGCATAATTTTTGGCCTAGAAATCAAAAAATTCCTGAGCCCGGGGTCAGGAAAACATCACACGGTGAGCCGGACGGAATCAGGCCCAATGCAAAAATGAACACTGCCATGAGATTGGGGGTGGAATTTAAGGGTTAGGTGTGCTTTGGCATGCTCGATTTGGGACGGCACAATTTTTGGCCCAGAAATCAAAAAATCCTGACCCCGGGGTCAGGAAAACCTCACGGGGTGAGCCGGGCGGAATCAGTAAATAGCGTAATGTCAGTAAATAGCGTAAAGTAACGTCAGTTAAGTAAATAGCGTAAAGTAACTAAATAGCGTAAGTTAAGTAAGTAATGTAAGTTAAGTAAATAGCATAAAGTAAGTAAGTAACGTAAGATAAGTAAGTAACGTAAGTTAAGTAAATAGCGTAAACTAAGTAACGTAAGATATTAGCTTACGTTACTTACTTACTTAACGCTATTTACTTACTTTACGCTATTTACATATCGTAAGTTAAGTAAGTAACGTAAGATAAGTAAATAGCGTAAAGAAAGTAAATAGCGTAAAGTAACGTAAGTTAAGTAAATAGCGTAAAGTAAGTAAAGAGCGTAAGTTAAGTAAGTAACGTAAGTTAAGTAAATAGCATAAAGTAAGTAAGTAAGGTAAGATAAGTAAGTAAGGTAAGGTAAGTAAATAGCGTGAAGTAAGTAAATAGCGTAAGTTAAGTAAGTAACGTGTTATGTAAATATCTTAAAGTAAGTAAGTAACGTAAGATAATAAGTAACGTAAGGTAAGTAAATAGCGTAAAGTAAGTAAAGAGCGTAAGTTAAGTAAGTAACGTAAGTTAAGTAAATAGCATAAAGTAAGTAAGTAAGGTAAGATAAGTAAGTAAGGTAAGGTAAGTAAGTAGCGTGAAGTAAGTAAATAGCGTAAGTTAAGTAAGTAACGTGTTATGTAAATATCTTAAAGTAAGTAAGTAACGTAAGATAATAAGTAACGTAAGGTAAGTAAATAGCGTAAAGTAAGTAAAGAGCGTAAGTTAAGTAAGTAACGTAAGTTAAGTAAATAGCATAAAGTAAGTAAGTAAGGTAAGATAAGTAAGTAACGTAAGTTAAGTAAATAGCGTAAAGTAAGTAAATAGCGTTATGTAAGTAAGTAACGGCAACAATTCAGGCTCGCCCTCGTCCCCGTAGAAAGGCACGCTCTCCATCTCGCTGTCAGCCACTGCAGCTTTCATCTTTCTCTGTAGCGAGGCGGACTTCGCAGTCGACTTTCCCTGCCGGTCCTCGCCCTTTCCCCTCGGGCACGCCGCCGCGCGGTGCCCCTCTTTGCCGCAGCACAGGCACGGCCCCTTCGCGTAGCGGCGCTCCTTCTCCTCTTCCCACGAACGTTGTCCAGGCCTCCCTGCGGTGTCCGAAGGGTGGGTGGGTTTCCCGTCTCGCCCCGACATCACCGCCCGTCTCTGCGCGAACACCTCATGGGCATGCTCAGCCTTTCCCGCGAGCTGGATCCACCAATACAGGCTGTCAGGGTCATCTCGTCCCAGCGACCAGCGCAGCACTTTCGTATTTAGACCATCCTTGAAAAACTTTTGGCCCAGAAATCAAAAAATTCCTGACCCCGGGGTCAGGAAAACCTAACGGGGTGAGCCGGGCGGAATCAGGCCGAATGCAAAAACGATCTCCCCCATGAGATTCGGGGTGGAATGTAAGGGTTAGGAGTTCTTTTGCATGCTTGATTTGGGACGGCACAATTTTTGTCCCAGAAATCAAAAAATTCTTGACCCCGGGGTCAGGAAAACCTCACGGGGTGAGCCGGGCGGAATCAGGCCGAATTCAAAAACGATCTATGCCATGAGATTCGGGGTGGAATGTTAGGGTTAGGTGTGCTTTTGCATGCTGGATTTGGGACGGCATAATTTTTGGCCTAGAAATCAAAAAATTCCTGAGCCCGGGGTCAGGAAAACATCACACGGTGAGCCGGACGGAATCAGGCCCAATGCAAAAATGAACACTGCCATGAGATTGGGGGTGGAATTTAAGGGTTAGGTGTGCTTTGGCATGCTCGATTTGGGACGGCACAATTTTTGACCCAGAAATCAAAAAATCCTGACCCCGGGGTCAGGAAAACCTCACGGGGTGAGCCGGGCGGAATCAGTAAATAGCGTAATGTCAGTAAATAGCGTAAAGTAACGTCAGTTAAGTAAATAGCGTAAAGTAACTAAATAGCGTAAGTTAAGTAAGTAATGTAAGTTAAGTAAATAGCATAAAGTAAGTAAGTAACGTAAGATAAGTAAGTAACGTAAGTTAAGTAAATAGCGTAAACTAAGTAACGTAAGATATTAGCTTACGTTACTTACTTACTTAACGCTATTTACTTACTTTACGCTATTTACATATCGTAAGTTAAGTAAGTAACGTAAGATAAGTAAATAGCGTAAAGAAAGTAAATAGCGTAAAGTAACGTAAGTTAAGTAAATAGCGTAAAGTAAGTAAAGAGCGTAAGTTAAGTAAGTAACGTAAGTTAAGTAAATAGCATAAAGTAAGTAAGTAAGGTAAGATAAGTAAGTAAGGTAAGGTAAGTAAATAGCGTGAAGTAAGTAAATAGCGTAAGTTAAGTAAGTAACGTGTTATGTAAATATCTTAAAGTAAGTAAGTAACGTAAGATAATAAGTAACGTAAGGTAAGTAAATAGCATAAAGTAAGTAACGTAAGTTAAGTAAATAGCGTAAAGTAAGTAAATAGCGTTATCTAATTAAGTAACGGCAACAATTCAGGCTCGCCCTCGTCCCCGTAGAAAGGCACGCTCTCCATCTCGCTGTCAGCCACTGCAGCTTTCATCTTTCTCTGTAGCGAGGCGGACTTCGCAGTCGACTTTCCCTGCCGGTCCTTGCCCTTTCCCCTCGGGCACGCCGCCGCGCGGTGCCCCTCTTTGCCGCAGCACAGGCACGGCCCCTTCGCGTAGCGGCGCTCCTTCTCCTCTTCCCACGAACGTTGTCCAGGCCTCCCTGCGGTGTCCGAAGGGTGGGTGGGTTTCCCGTCTCGCCCCGACTTCACCGCCCGTCTCTGCGCGAACACCTCATGGGCATGCTCAGCCTTTCCCGCGAGCTGGATCCACCAATACAGGCTGTCAGGGTCATCTCGTCCCAGCGACCAGCGCAGCACTTTCGTATTTAGACCATCCTTGAAAAACTTTTGGCCCAGAAATCAAAAAATTCCTGACCCCGGGGTCAGGAAAACCTAACGGGGTGAGCCGGGCGGAATCAGGCCGAATGCAAAAACGATCTCCCCCATGAGATTCGGGGTGGAATGTAAGGGTTAGGAGTGCTTTTGCATGCTTGATTTGGGACGGCACAATTTTTGTCCCAGAAATCAAAAAATTCTTGACCCCGGGGTCAGGAAAACCTCACGGGGTGAGCCGGGCGGAATCAGGCCGAATTCAAAAACGATCTATGCCATGAGATTCGGGGTGGAATGTTAGGGTTAGGTGTGCTTTTGCATGCTGGATTTGGGACGGCATAATTTTTGGCCTAGAAATCAAAAAATTCCTGAGCCCGGGGTCAGGAAAACATCACACGGTGAGCCGGACGGAATCAGGCCCAATGCAAAAATGAACACTGCCATGAGATTGGGGGTGGAATTTAAGGGTTAGGTGTGCTTTGGCATGCTCGATTTGGGACGGCACAATTTTTGGCCCAGAAATCAAAAAATCCTGACCCCGGGGTCAGGAAAACCTCACGGGGTGAGCCGGGCGGAATCAGTAAATAGCGTAATGTCAGTAAATAGCGTAAAGTAACGTCAGTTAAGTAAATAGCGTAAAGTAACTAAATAGCGTAAGTTAAGTAAGTAATGTAAGTTAAGTAAATAGCATAAAGTAAGTAATTAACGTAAGATAAGTAAGTAACGTAAGTTAAGTAAATAGCGTAAACTAAGTAACGTAAGATATTAGCTTACGTTACTTACTTACTTAACGCTATTTACTTACTTTACGCTATTTACATATCGTAAGTTAAGTAAGTAACGTAAGATAAGTAAATAGCGTAAAGAAAGTAAATAGCGTAAAGTAACGTAAGTTAAGTAAATAGCGTAAAGTAAGTAAAGACCGTAAGTTAAGTAAGTAACGTAAGTTAAGTAAATAGCATAAAGTAAGTAAGTAAGGTAAGATAAGTAAGTAAGGTAAGGTAAGTAAATAGCGTGAAGTAAGTAAATAGCGTAAGTTAAGTAAGTAACGTGTTATGTAAATATCTTAAAGTAAGTAAGTAACGTAAGATAATAAGTAACGTAAGGTAAGTAAATAGCATAAAGTAAGTAACGTAAGTTAAGTAAATAGCGTAAAGTAAGTAAATAGCGTTATGTAAGTAAGTAACGGCAACAATTCAGGCTCGCCCTCGTCCCCGTAGAAAGGCACGCTCTCCATCTCGCTGTCAGCCACTGCAGCTTTCATCTTTCTCTGTAGCGAGGCGGACTTCGCAGTCGACTTTCCCTGCCGGTCCTCGCCCTTTCCCCTCGGGCACGCCGCCGCGCGGTGCCCCTCTTTGCCGCAGCACAGGCACGGCCCCTTCGCGTAGCGGCGCTCCTTCTCCTCTTCCCACGAACGTTGTCCAGGCCTCCCTGCGGTGTCCGAAGGGTGGGTGGGTTTCCCGTCTCGACCCGACTTCACCGCCAGTCTCTGCGTGAACACCTCATGGGCATGCTCAGCCTTTCCCGCGAGCTGGATCCACCAATACAGGCTGTCAGGGTCATCTCGTCCCAGCGACCAGCGCAGCACTTTCGTGTTTAGACCATCCTTGAACAACTTTTGGCCCAGAAATCAAAAAATTCCTGACCCCGGGGTCAGGAAAACCTAACGGGGTGAGCCGGGCGGAATCAGGCAAAATTCAAAAATGAACACTGCCATGAGATCCGGGGTGGAATGTTAGGGTTAGGTGTGCTTTTGCATGTTGGATTTGGGACGGCACAATTTTTGTCCCAGAAATCAAAAAATTCTTGACCCCGGGGTCAGGAAAACCTCACGGGGTAAGCCGGGCGGAATCAGGCCGAATTCAAAAACGATCTATGCCATGAGATTCGGGGTGGAATGTTAGGGTTAGGTGTGCTTTTGCATGCTGGATTTGGGACGGCATAATTTTTGGCCTAGAAATCAAAAAATTCCTGAGCCCGGGGTCAGGAAAACATCACACGGTGAGCCGGACGGAATCAGGCCCAATGCAAAAATGAACACTGCCATGAGATTGGGGGTGGAATTTAAGGGTTAGGTGTGCTTTGGCATGCTCGATTTGGGACGGCACAATTTTTGGCCCAGAAATCAAAAAATTCCTGACCCCGGGGTCAGGAAAAGAAAACCTCACGGGGTGAGCCGGGCGGAATCAGTAAATAGCGTAATGTCAGTAAATAGCGTAAAGTAACGTCAGTTAAGTAAATAGCGTAAAGTAACTAAATAGCGTAAGTTAAGTAAGTAATGTAAGTTAAGTAAATAGCATAAAGTAAGTAAGTAACGTAAGATAAGTAAGTAACGTAAGTTTAGTAAATAGCGTAAACTAAGTAACATAAGATATTAGCTTACGTTACTTACTTACTTAACGCTATTTACTTACTTTACGCTATTTACATATCGTAAGTTAAGTAAGTAACGTAAGATAAGTAAATAGCGTAAAGAAAGTAAATAGCGTAAAGTAACGTAAGTTAAGTAAATAGCGTAAAGTAAGTAAGGAGCGTAAGTTAAGTAAGTAACGTAAGTTAAGTAAATAGCATAAAGTAAGTAAGTAAGGTAAGATAAGTAAGTAAGGTAAGGTAATAAATAGCGTGAAGTAAGTAAATAGCGTAAGTTAAGTAAGTAACGTGTTATGTAAATATCTTAAAATAGGTAAGTAACGTAAGATAATAAGTAACGTAAGGTAAGTAAATAGCATAAAGTAAGTAACGTAAGTTAAGTAAATAGCGTAAAGTAAGTAAATAGCGTTATGTAAGTAAGTAACGGCAACAATTCAGGCTCGCCCTCGTCCCCGTAGAAAGGCACGCTCTCCATCTCGCTGTCAGCCACTGCAGCTTTCATCTTTCTCTGTAGCGAGGCGGACTTCGCAGGCGACTTTCCCTGCCGGTCCTCGCCATTTCCCCTCGGGCACGCCGCCGCGCGGTGCCCCTCTTTGCCGCAGCACAGGCACGGCCCCTTCGCGTAGCGGCGCTCCTTCTCCTCTTCCCACGAACGTTGTCCAGGCCTCCCAGCGGTGTCCGAAGGGTGGGTGGGTTTCCCGTCTCTCCCCGACTTCACCGCCCCTCTCTGCGCGAACACCTCATGGGCATGCTCAGCCTTTCCCGCGAGCTGGATCCACCAATACAGGCTGTCAGGGTCATCTCGTCCCAGCGACCAGCGCAGCACTTTTGTGTTTAGACCATCCTTGAACAACTTTTGGCCCAGAAATCAAAAAATTCCTGACCCCGGGGTCAGGAAAACCTAACGGGGTGAGCCGGGCGGAATCAGGCCGAATGCAAAAACGATCTCCCCCATGAGATTCGGGGTGGAATGTAAGGGTTAGGAGTGCTTTTGCATGCTTGATTTGGGACGGCACAATTTTTGTCCCAGAAATCAAAAAGTTCTTGACCCCGGGGTCAGGAAAACCTCACGGGGTAAGCCGGGCGGAATCAGGCCGAATTCAAAAACGATCTATGCCATGAGATTCGGGGTGGAATGTTAGGGTTAGGTGTGCTTTTGCATGCTGGATTTGGGACGGCATAATTTTTGGCCTAGAAATCAAAAAATTCCTGAGCCCGGGGTCAGGAAAACATCACACGGTGAGCCGGACGGAATCAGGCCCAATGCAAAAATGAACACTGCCATGAGATTGGGGGTGGAATTTAAGGGTTAGGTGTGCTTTGGCATGCTCGATTTGGGACGGCACAATTTTTGGCCCAGAAATCAAAAAATTCCTGACCCCGGGGTCAGGAAAACCTCACGGGGTGAGCCGGGCGGAATCAGTAAATAGCGTAATGTCAGTAAATAGCGTAAAGTAACGTCAGTTAAGTAAATAGCGTAAAGTAACTAAATAGCTTAAGTTAAGTAAGTAATGTAAGTTAAGTAAATAGCATAAAGTAAGTAAGTAACGTAAGATAAGTAAGTAACGTAAGTTAAGTAAATAGCATAAACTAAGTAACGTAAGATATTAGCTTACGTTACTTACTTACTTAACGCTATTTACTTACTTTACGCTATTTACATATCGTAAGTTAAGTAAGTAACGTAAGATAAGTAAATAGCGTAAAGAAAGTAAATAGCGTAAAGTAACGTAAGTTAAGTAAATAGCGTAAAGTAAGTAAAGAGCGTAAGTTAAGTAAGTAACGTAAGTTAAGTAAATAGCATAAAGTAAGTAAGTAAGGTAAGATAAGTAAGTAAGGTAAGGTAAGTAAATAGCGTGAAGTAAGTAAATAGCGTAAGTTAAGTAAGTAACGTGTTATGTAAATATCTTAAAGTAAGTAAGTAACGTAAGATAATAAGTAACGTAAGGTAAGTAAATAGCATAAAGTAAGTAACGTAAGTTAAGTAAATAGCGTAAAGTAAGTAAATAGCGTTATCTAAGTAAGTAACGGCAACAATTCAGGCTCGCCCTCGTCCCCGTAGAAAGGCACGCTCTCCATCTCGCTGTCAGCCACTGCAGCTTTCATCTTTCTCTGTAGCGAGGCGGACTTCGCAGTCGACTTTCCCTGCCGGTCCTCGCCATTTCCCCTCGGGCACGCCGCCGCGCGGTGCCCCTCTTTGCCGCAGCACAGGCACGGCCCCTTCGCGTAGCGGCGCTCCTTCTCCTCTTCCCACGAACGTTGTCCAGGCCTCCCTGCGGTGTCCGAAGGGTGGGTGGGTTTCCCGTCTCTCCCCGACTTCACCGCCCATCTCTGCGCGAACACCTCATGGGCATGCTCAGCCTTTCCCGCGAGCTGGATCCACCAATACAGGCTGTCAGGGTCATCTCGTCCCAGCGACCAGCGCAGCACTTTCGTGTTTAGACCATCCTTGAACAACTTTTGGCCCAGAAATCAAAAAATTCCTGACCCCGGGGTAAGGAAAACCTAACGGGGTGAGCCAGGCGGAATCAGGCCGAATTCAAAAATGAACACCGCCATGAGATCCGGGGTGGAATGTTAGGGTTAGGTGTGCTTTTGCATGCTGGATTTGGGACAGCACAATTTTTTTCCCAGAAATCAAAAAATTCTTGACCCCGGGGTCAGGAAAACCTCACGGGGTGAGCCGGGCAGAATCAGGCCGAATTCAAAAACGATCTATGCCATGAGATTCGGGGTGGAATGTCAGGGTTAGGTGTGCTTTTGCATGCTGGATTTGGGACGGCATAATTTTTGGCCTAGAAATCAAAAAATTCCTGAGCCCGTGGTCAGGAAAACATCACACGGTGAGCTGGACGGAATCAGGCCCAATGCAAAAATGAACACTGCCATGAGATTGGGGGTGGAATTTAAGGGTTAGGTGTGCTTTGGCATGCTCGATTTGGGACAGCACAATTTTTGGCCCAGAAATCAAAAAATCCTGACCCCGGGGTCAGGAAAACCTCACGGGGTGAGCCGGGCGGAATCAGTAAATAGCGTAATGTCAGTAAATAGCGTAAAGTAACTAAATAGCGTAAGTTAAGTAAGTAATGTAAGTTAAGTAAGTAACGTAAGTTAAGTAAATAGCGTAAACTAAGTAACGTAAGATATTAGCTTACGTTACTTAGTTACTTAACGCTATTTACTTACTTTATGCTATTTACATATCGTAAGTTAAGTAAGTAACGTAAGATAAGTAAATAGCGTAAAGAAAGTAAATAGCGTAAAGTAACGTAAGTTAAGTAAATAGCGTAAAGTAAGTAAAGACCGTAAGTTAAGTAAGTAACGTAAGTTAAGTAAATAGCATAAAGTAAGTAAGTAAGGTAAGATAAGTAAGTAAGGTAAGGTAAGTAAATAGCGTGAAGTAAGTAAATAGCGTAAGTTAAGTAAGTAACGTGTTATGTAAATATCTTAAAGTAAGTAAGTAACGTAAGATAATAAGTAACGTAAGGTAAGTAAATAGCATAAAGTAAGTAACGTAAGTTAAGTAAATAGCGTAAAGTAAGTAAATAGCGTTATGTAAGTAAGTAACGGCAACAATTCAGGCTCGCCCTCGTCCCCGTAGAAAGGCACGCTCTCCATCTCGCTGTCAGCCACTGCAGCTTTCATCTTTCTCTGTAGCGAGGCGGACTTCGCAGTCGACTTTCCCTGCCGGTCCTCGCCCTTTCCCCTCGGGCACGCCGCCGCGCGGTGCCCCTCTTTGCCGCAGCACAGGCACGGCCCCTTCGCGTAGCGGCGCTCCTTCTCCTCTTCCCACGAACGTTGTCCAGGCCTCCCTGCGGTGTCCGAAGGGTGGGTGGGTTTCCCGTCTCTCCCCGACTTCACCGCCCCTCTCTGCGCGAACACCTCATGGGCATGCTCAGCCTTTCCCGCAAGCTGGATCCACCAATACAGGCTGTCAGGGTCATCTCGTCCCAGCGACCAGCGCAGCACTTTTGTGTTTAGACCATCCTTGAACAACTTTTGGCCCAGAAATCAAAAAATTCCTGACCCCGGGGTCAGGAAAACCTAACGGGGTGAGCCGGGCGGAATCAGGCCGAATGCAAAAACGATCTCCCCCATGAGATTCGGGGTGGAATGTAAGGGTTAGGAGTGCTTTTGCATGCTTGATTTGGGACGGCACAATTTTTGTCCCAGAAATCAAAAAATTCTTGACCCCGGGGTCAGGAAAACCTCACGGGGTCAGCCGGGCGGAATCAGGCCGAATTCAAAAACGATCTATGCCATGAGATTCGAGGTGGAATGTAAGGGTTAGGAGTGCTTTTGCATGCTTGATTTGGGACGGCACAATTTTTGTCCCAGAAATCAAAAAATTCTTGACCCCGGGGTCAGGAAAACCTCACGGGGTAAGCCGGGCGGAATCAGGCCGAATTCAAAAACGATCTATGCCATGAGATTCGGGGTGGAATGTTAGGGTTAGGTGTGCTTTTGCATGCTGGATTTGGGACGGCATAATTTTTGGCCTAGAAATCAAAAAATTCCTGAGCCCGGGGTCAGGAAAACATCACACGGTGAGCCGGACGGAATCAGGCCCAATGCAAAAATGAACACTGCCATGAGATTGGGGGTGGAATTTAAGGGTTAGGTGTGCTTTGGCATGCTCGATTTGGGACGGCACAATTTTTGGCCCAGAAATCAAAAAATTCCTGACCCCGGGGTCAGGAAAACCTCACGGGGTGAGCCGGGCGGAATCAGTAAATAGCGTAATGTCAGTAAATAGCGTAAAGTAACGTCAGTTAAGTAAATAGCGTAAAGTAACTAAATAGCGTAAGTTAAGTAAGTAATGTAAGTTAAGTAAATAGCATAAAGTAAGTAAGTAACGTAAGATAAGTAAGTAACGTAAGTTTAGTAAATAGCGTAAACTAAGTAACATAAGATATTAGCTTACGTTACTTACTTACTTAACGCTATTTACTTACTTTACGCTATTTACATATCGTAAGTTAAGTAAGTAACGTAAGATAAGTAAATAGCGTAAAGAAAGTAAGTAGCGTAAAGTAACGTAAGTTAAGTAAATAGCGTAAAGTAAGTAAGGAGCGTAAGTTAAGTAAGTAACGTAAGTTAAGTAAATAGCATAAAGTAAGTAAGTAAGGTAAGATAAGTAAGTAAGGTAAGGTAATAAATAGCGTGAAGTAAGTAAATAGCGTAAGTTAAGTAAGTAACGTGTTATGTAAATATCTTAAAATAGGTAAGTAACGTAAGATAATAAGTAACGTAAGGTAAGTAAATAGCATAAAGTAAGTAACGTAAGTTAAGTAAATAGCGTAAAGTAAGTAAATAGCGTTATGTAAGTAAGTAACGGCAACAATTCAGGCTCGCCCTCGTCCCCGTAGAAAGGCACGCTCTCCATCTCGCTGTCAGCCACTGCAGCTTTCATCTTTCTCTGTAGCGAGGCGGACTTCGCAGGCGACTTTCCCTGCCGGTCCTCGCCATTTCCCCTCGGGCACGCCGCCGCGCGGTGCCCCTCTTTGCCGCAGCACAGGCACGGCCCCTTCGCGTAGCGGCGCTCCTTCTCCTCTTCCCACGAACGTTGTCCAGGCCTCCCTGCGGTGTCCGAAGGGTGGGTGGGTTTCCCGTCTCTCCCCGACTTCACCGCCCCTCTCTGCGCGAACACCTCATGGGCATGCTCAGCCTTTCCCGCGAGCTGGATCCACCAATACAGGCTGTCAGGGTCATCTCGTCCCAGCGACCAGCGCAGCACTTTTGTGTTTAGACCATCCTTGAACAACTTTTGGCCCAGAAATCAAAAAATTCCTGACCCCGGGGTAAGGAAAACCTAACGGGGTGAGCCAGGCGGAATCAGGCCGAATTCAAAAATGAACACCGCCATGAGATCCGGGGTGGAATGTTAGGGTTAGGTGTGCTTTTGCATGCTGGATTTGGGACAGCACAATTTTTTTCCCAGAAATCAAAAAATTCTTGACCCCGGGGTCAGGAAAACCTCACGGGGCGAGCCGGGCGGAATCAGGCCGAATGCAAAAACGATCTCCCCCATGAGATTCGGGGTGGAATGTAAGGGTTAGGAGTGCTTTTGCATGCTTGATTTGGGACGGCACAATTTTTGTCCCAGAAATCAAAAAATTCTTGACCCCGGGGTCAGGAAACCTCACGCGGTGAGCCGGGCGGAATCAGCCGAATTCAAAAACGATCTCGCCATGAGATTCGGGTGGAATGTTAGGGTTAGGTGTGCTTTTGCATGCTGGATTTGGGACGGCATAATTTTTGGCCTAGAAATCAAAAAATTCCTGAGCCCGGGGTCAGGAAAACATCACACGGTGAGCGGACGGAATCAGGCCCAATGCAAAAATGAACACTGCCATGAGATTGGGGGTGGAATTTAAGGGTTAGGTGTGCTTTGGCATGCTCGATTTGGGACGGCACAATTTTGGCCCAGAAATCAAAAAATTCCTGACCCGGGGTCTAGGAAACCTCACGGGGTGAGCCGGGCGGAATCAGTAAATAGCGTAATGTCAGTAAATAGCGTAAAGTACGTCAGTTAAGTAAATAGCGTAAAGTAACTAAATAGCTTAAGTTAAGTAAGTAATGTAATTAAGTAAATAGCATAAAGTAAGTAAGTAACGTAAGATAAGTAAGTAACGTAAGTTAAGTAAATAGCATAAACTAGTAACGTAAGATATTAGCTTACGTTACTTACTTACTTAACGCTATTTACTTACTTTACGCTATTTACATATCGTAAGTTAAGTAGTAACGTAAGGTAAGTAAATAGCGTAAAGAAAGTAAATAGCGTAAAGTAACGTAAGTTAAGTAAATAGCGTAAAGTAAGTAAAGAGCGTAAGTTAAGTAAGTAACGTAAGTTAAGTAAATAGCATAAAGTAAGTAAGTAAGGTAAGATAAGTAAGTAAGGTAAGGTAAGTAAATAGCGTGAAGTAAGTAAATAGCGTAAGTTAAGTAAGTAACGTGTTATGTAAATATCTAAAGTAAGTAAGTAACGTAAGATAATAAGTAACGTAAGGTAAGTAAATAGCATAAAGTAAGTAACGTAAGTTAAGTAAATAGCGTAAAAGTAAGTAAATAGCGTTATCTAAGTAAGTAACGGCAACAATTCAGGCTCGCCCTCGTCCCCGTAGAAAGCACGCTCTCCATCTCGCTGTCAGCCACTGCAGCTTTCATCTTTCTCTGTAGCGAGGCGGACTTCGCAGTCGACTTTCCCTGCCGGTCCTCGCCATTTCCCCTCGGGCACGCCGCCGCGCGGTGCCCCTCTTTGCCGCAGCACAGGCACGGCCCCTTCGCGTAGCGGCGCTCCTTCTCCTCTTCCCACGAACGTTGTCCAGGCCTCCTGCGGTGTCCGAAGGGTGGGTGGGTTTCCCGTCTCTCCCCGACTTCACCGCCATCTCTGCGCGAACACCTCATGGGCATGCTCAGCCTTTCCCGCGAGCTGGATCCACCAATACAGGCTGTCAGGGTCATCTCGTCCCAGCGACCAGCGCAGCACTTTTGTGTTTAGACCATCCTTGAACAACTTTTGGCCCAGAAATCAAAAATTCCTGACCCCGGGGTAAGGAAAACCTAACGGGGTGAGCCAGGCGTAATCAGGCCGAATTCAAAAATGAACACCGCCATGAGATCCGGGGTGGAATGTTAGGGTTAGGTGTGCTTTTGCATGCTGGATTTGGGACAGCACAATTTTTTTCCCAGAAATCAAAAAATTCTTGACCCCGGGGTCAGGAAAACCTCAAGGGGCGAGCCGGGCGGAATCAGGCCGAATGCAAAAACGATCTCCCCCATGAGATCGGGGTGGAATGTAAGGGTTAGGAGTGCTTTTGCATGCTTGATTTGGGACGGCACAATTTTTGTCCCAGAAATCAAAAAATTCTTGACCCCGGGGTCAGGAAACCTCACGCGGTGAGCCGGGCGGAATCAGGCCGAATCAAAAACGATCTCCGCCATGAGATTCGGGGTGGAATGTTAGGGTTAGGTGTGCTTTTGCATGCTGATTTGGACGGCATAATTTTTGGCCTAGAAATCAAAAAATTCCTGAGCCCGGGGTCAGGAAAACATCACACGGTGAGCCGGACGGAATCAGGCCCAATGCAAAAATGAACACTGCCATGAGATTGGGGTGGAATTTAAGGGTTAGGTGTGCTTTGGCATGCTCGATTTGGACGGCACAATTTTTGGCCCAGAAATCAAAAAATTCCTGACCCCGGGGTCAGGAAAACCTCACGGGGTGAGCCGGGCGGAATCAGTAAATAGCGTAATGTCAGTAAATAGCGTAAAGTAACGTCAGTTAAGTAAATAGCGTAAAGTAACTAAATAGCTTAAGTTAAGTAGTAATGTAAGTTAAGTAAATAGCATAAAGTAAGTAAGTAACGTAAGATAAGTAAGTAACGTAAGTTAAGTAAATAGCAATAAACTAAGTAACGTAAGATATTAGCTTACGTTACTTACTTACTTAACGCTATTTACTTACTTTACGCTATTTACATATCGTAAGTTAAGTAAGTAACGTAAGGTAAGTAAA
>NW_026948412.1:0-89000 GCF_035149785.1 Candoia aspera | reverse complement strand
TGGGAAGAGGGGAAATAGCCAGTTTTCTCGCTATTCTTTGGATTTTTCTTTAGACAGAGAGAGATTCATGGAAACATATGGTGTTCCTGATTCTCCTTTCCAGAGAGAAGATGAATCATCAGCTGCTTTCCAGTCTGGGCTTGAACGAGAGGGAATCTGCAGTTCTCAGATGAATTCTGCGTTCACTACTGAGCAGGAAGCTTGAGTTGTAAAAGAAGAGTCATGCATTCCCTATGTCAGGCCTCATACGATTTTCTAAACTGAGGCCTCTCTAAGATGATGGAAGAAATTGCACGAGTGTCCTAGAGTGCATTGATAGGTCAAATCTGAATTCAGAGGGGATTGCTAAAAGAAAGCTGTAGTTTCTTTCCCCTTCTTTGTCCCTTTGCTATGCGGTCCATTTTCGGCAGGGGGCAAAATCACGATTCTTCCCTTCTTTGGATTTCTTTTTAGACAGAGAGATTCGTGAAAACATATGGTGTTCCTGGTTCCAGACAGAAGGTGACTCACCAGCCTCTTTGCAAATCTGGGCTTGAACGAGAGGGAATCTTGAGTTCTCAGTGGAATTCTGCGTTCACTACTGCGCGGGAAGCTTGAGTTGTAAGAGTAGAGTTCTGCATTCCCTACTGTTTGCTACTGAGGGTGTATCCTGAGTTTTAATAGTAGAATAGTGCATTCGCCATAACAGGCCTCATAAGAATTTCCAGCATCTCTATGATGCTCAGAGAAACTGCATTTCGATGTCAAATCTGAACACTCATGGGATTGCTAAACCAGTGCTTTAGTTGTTTTCCCTTTTTTGTATTTTTGCTATGCACTCACTACTGAGCTGTAAAAGCAGGAATCTGAGTTGTAAAAGTAGGAATTTGGTATAAGAGGACTCATAAGACTTCGCAACGTGAGGTTACTGTCGGATGCTCAGAGAAACAACACAATGGTCCTGGACCGCATTTCGATGTCTAATCTGAACACTCGTGGGATTGCTAAACCAGCGCTGCAGTTATCTTTTCCCATGTTTATGCGTTTGCTAGGCACTCCACTTTGGGAAGAGGGGAAATAGCCAGTTTTCTCGCTATTCTTTGGATTTTTCTTTAGACAGAGAGAGATTCATGGAAACATATGGTGTTCCTGATTCTCCTTTCCAGAGAGAAGATGAATCATCAGCTGCTTTCCAGTCTGGGCTTGAACGAGAGGGAATCTGCAGTTCTCAGATGAATTCTGCGTTCACTACTGAGCAGGAAGCTTGAGTTGTAAAAGAAGAGTCATGCATTCCCTATGTCAGGCCTCATACGATTTTCTAAACTGAGGCCTCTCTAAGATGATGGAAGAAATTGCACGAGTGTCCTAGAGTGCATTGATAGGTCAAATCTGAATTCAGAGGGGATTGCTAAAAGAAAGCTGTAGTTTCTTTCCCCTTCTTTGTCCCTTTGCTATGCGGTCCATTTTCGGCAGGGGGCAAAATCACGATTCTTCCCTTCTTTGGATTTCTTTTTAGACAGAGAGATTCGTGAAAACATATGGTGTTCCTGGTTCCAGACAGAAGGTGACTCACCAGCCTCTTTGCAAATCTGGGCTTGAACGAGAGGGAATCTTGAGTTCTCAGTGGAATTCTGCGTTCACTACTGCGCGGGAAGCTTGAGTTGTAAGAGTAGAGTTCTGCATTCCCTACTGTTTGCTACTGAGGGTGTATCCTGAGTTTTAATAGTAGAATAGTGCATTCGCCATAACAGGCCTCATAAGAATTTCCAGCATCTCTATGATGCTCAGAGAAACTGCATTTCGATGTCAAATCTGAACACTCATGGGATTGCTAAACCAGTGCTTTAGTTGTTTTCCCTTTTTTGTATTTTTGCTATGCACTCACTACTGAGCTGTAAAAGCAGGAATCTGAGTTGTAAAAGTAGGAATTTGGTATAAGAGGACTCATAAGACTTCGCAACGTGAGGTTACTGTCGGATGCTCAGAGAAACAACACAATGGTCCTGGACCGCATTTCGATGTCTAATCTGAACACTCGTGGGATTGCTAAACCAGCGCTGCAGTTATCTTTTCCCATGTTTATGCGTTTGCTAGGCACTCCACTTTGGGAAGAGGGGAAATAGCCAGTTTTCTCGCTATTCTTTGGATTTTTCTTTAGACAGAGAGAGATTCATGGAAACATATGGTGTTCCTGATTCTCCTTTCCAGAGAGAAGATGAATCATCAGCTGCTTTCCAGTCTGGGCTTGAACGAGAGGGAATCTGCAGTTCTCAGATGAATTCTGCGTTCACTACTGAGCAGGAAGCTTGAGTTGTAAAAGAAGAGTCATGCATTCCCTATGTCAGGCCTCATACGATTTTCTAAACTGAGGCCTCTCTAAGATGATGGAAGAAATTGCACGAGTGTCCTAGAGTGCATTGATAGGTCAAATCTGAATTCAGAGGGGATTGCTAAAAGAAAGCTGTAGTTTCTTTCCCCTTCTTTGTCCCTTTGCTATGCGGTCCATTTTCGGCAGGGGGCAAAATCACGATTCTTCCCTTCTTTGGATTTCTTTTTAGACAGAGAGATTCGTGAAAACATATGGTGTTCCTGGTTCCAGACAGAAGGTGACTCACCAGCCTCTTTGCAAATCTGGGCTTGAACGAGAGGGAATCTTGAGTTCTCAGTGGAATTCTGCGTTCACTACTGCGCGGGAAGCTTGAGTTGTAAGAGTGGAGTTCTGCATTCCCTACTGTTTGCTACTGAGGGTGTATCCTGAGTTTTAATAGTAGAATAGTGCATTCGCCATAACAGGCCTCATAAGAATTTCCAGCATCTCTATGATGCTCAGAGAAACTGCATTTCGATGTCAAATCTGAACACTCATGGGATTGCTAAACCAGTGCTTTAGTTGTTTTCCCTTTTTTGTATTTTTGCTATGCACTCACTACTGAGCTGTAAAAGCAGGAATCTGAGTTGTAAAAGTAGGAATTTGGTATAAGAGGACTCATAAGACTTCGCAACGTGAGGTTACTGTCGGATGCTCAGAGAAACAACACAATGGTCCTGGACCGCATTTCGATGTCTAATCTGAACACTCGTGGGATTGCTAAACCAGCGCTGCAGTTATCTTTTCCCATGTTTATGCGTTTGCTAGGCACTCCACTTTGGGAAGAGGGGAAATAGCCAGTTTTCTCGCTATTCTTTGGATTTTTCTTTAGACAGAGAGAGATTCATGGAAACATATGGTGTTCCTGATTCTCCTTTCCAGAGAGAAGATGAATCATCAGCTGCTTTCCAGTCTGGGCTTGAACGAGAGGGAATCTGCAGTTCTCAGATGAATTCTGCGTTCACTACTGAGCAGGAAGCTTGAGTTGTAAAAGAAGAGTCATGCATTCCCTATGTCAGGCCTCATACGATTTTCTAAACTGAGGCCTCTCTAAGATGATGGAAGAAATTGCACGAGTGTCCTAGAGTGCATTGATAGGTCAAATCTGAATTCAGAGGGGATTGCTAAAAGAAAGCTGTAGTTTCTTTCCCCTTCTTTGTCCCTTTGCTATGCGGTCCATTTTCGGCAGGGGGCAAAATCACGATTCTTCCCTTCTTTGGATTTCTTTTTAGACAGAGAGATTCGTGAAAACATATGGTGTTCCTGGTTCCAGACAGAAGGTGACTCACCAGCCTCTTTGCAAATCTGGGCTTGAACGAGAGGGAATCTTGAGTTCTCAGTGGAATTCTGCGTTCACTACTGCGCGGGAAGCTTGAGTTGTAAGAGTAGAGTTCTGCATTCCCTACTGTTTGCTACTGAGGGTGTATCCTGAGTTTTAATAGTAGAATAGTGCATTCGCCATAACAGGCCTCATAAGAATTTCCAGCATCTCTATGATGCTCAGAGAAACTGCATTTCGATGTCAAATCTGAACACTCATGGGATTGCTAAACCAGTGCTTTAGTTGTTTTCCCTTTTTTGTATTTTTGCTATGCACTCACTACTGAGCTGTAAAAGCAGGAATCTGAGTTGTAAAAGTAGGAATTTGGTATAAGAGGACTCATAAGACTTCGCAACGTGAGGTTACTGTCGGATGCTCAGAGAAACAACACAATGGTCCTGGACCGCATTTCGATGTCTAATCTGAACACTCGTGGGATTGCTAAACCAGCGCTGCAGTTATCTTTTCCCATGTTTATGCGTTTGCTAGGCACTCCACTTTGGGAAGAGGGGAAATAGCCAGTTTTCTCGCTATTCTTTGGATTTTTCTTTAGACAGAGAGAGATTCATGGAAACATATGGTGTTCCTGATTCTCCTTTCCAGAGAGAAGATGAATCATCAGCTGCTTTCCAGTCTGGGCTTGAACGAGAGGGAATCTGCAGTTCTCAGATGAATTCTGCGTTCACTACTGAGCAGGAAGCTTGAGTTGTAAAAGAAGAGTCATGCATTCCCTATGTCAGGCCTCATACGATTTTCTAAACTGAGGCCTCTCTAAGATGATGGAAGAAATTGCACGAGTGTCCTAGAGTGCATTGATAGGTCAAATCTGAATTCAGAGGGGATTGCTAAAAGAAAGCTGTAGTTTCTTTCCCCTTCTTTGTCCCTTTGCTATGCGGTCCATTTTCGGCAGGGGGCAAAATCACGATTCTTCCCTTCTTTGGATTTCTTTTTAGACAGAGAGATTCGTGAAAACATATGGTGTTCCTGGTTCCAGACAGAAGGTGACTCACCAGCCTCTTTGCAAATCTGGGCTTGAACGAGAGGGAATCTTGAGTTCTCAGTGGAATTCTGCGTTCACTACTGCGCGGGAAGCTTGAGTTGTAAGAGTAGAGTTCTGCATTCCCTACTGTTTGCTACTGAGGGTGTATCCTGAGTTTTAATAGTAGAATAGTGCATTCGCCATAACAGGCCTCATAAGAATTTCCAGCATCTCTATGATGCTCAGAGAAACTGCATTTCGATGTCAAATCTGAACACTCATGGGATTGCTAAACCAGTGCTTTAGTTGTTTTCCCTTTTTTGTATTTTTGCTATGCACTCACTACTGAGCTGTAAAAGCAGGAATCTGAGTTGTAAAAGTAGGAATTTGGTATAAGAGGACTCATAAGACTTCGCAACGTGAGGTTACTGTCGGATGCTCAGAGAAACAACACAATGGTCCTGGACCGCATTTCGATGTCTAATCTGAACACTCGTGGGATTGCTAAACCAGCGCTGCAGTTATCTTTTCCCATGTTTATGCGTTTGCTAGGCACTCCACTTTGGGAAGAGGGGAAATAGCCAGTTTTCTCGCTATTCTTTGGATTTTTCTTTAGACAGAGAGAGATTCATGGAAACATATGGTGTTCCTGATTCTCCTTTCCAGAGAGAAGATGAATCATCAGCTGCTTTCCAGTCTGGGCTTGAACGAGAGGGAATCTGCAGTTCTCAGATGAATTCTGCGTTCACTACTGAGCAGGAAGCTTGAGTTGTAAAAGAAGAGTCATGCATTCCCTATGTCAGGCCTCATACGATTTTCTAAACTGAGGCCTCTCTAAGATGATGGAAGAAATTGCACGAGTGTCCTAGAGTGCATTGATAGGTCAAATCTGAATTCAGAGGGGATTGCTAAAAGAAAGCTGTAGTTTCTTTCCCCTTCTTTGTCCCTTTGCTATGCGGTCCATTTTCGGCAGGGGGCAAAATCACGATTCTTCCCTTCTTTGGATTTCTTTTTAGACAGAGAGATTCGTGAAAACATATGGTGTTCCTGGTTCCAGACAGAAGGTGACTCACCAGCCTCTTTGCAAATCTGGGCTTGAACGAGAGGGAATCTTGAGTTCTCAGTGGAATTCTGCGTTCACTACTGCGCGGGAAGCTTGAGTTGTAAGAGTAGAGTTCTGCATTCCCTACTGTTTGCTACTGAGGGTGTATCCTGAGTTTTAATAGTAGAATAGTGCATTCGCCATAACAGGCCTCATAAGAATTTCCAGCATCTCTATGATGCTCAGAGAAACTGCATTTCGATGTCAAATCTGAACACTCATGGGATTGCTAAACCAGTGCTTTAGTTGTTTTCCCTTTTTTGTATTTTTGCTATGCACTCACTACTGAGCTGTAAAAGCAGGAATCTGAGTTGTAAAAGTAGGAATTTGGTATAAGAGGACTCATAAGACTTCGCAACGTGAGGTTACTGTCGGATGCTCAGAGAAACAACACAATGGTCCTGGACCGCATTTCGATGTCTAATCTGAACACTCGTGGGATTGCTAAACCAGCGCTGCAGTTATCTTTTCCCATGTTTATGCGTTTGCTAGGCACTCCACTTTGGGAAGAGGGGAAATAGCCAGTTTTCTCGCTATTCTTTGGATTTTTCTTTAGACAGAGAGAGATTCATGGAAACATATGGTGTTCCTGATTCTCCTTTCCAGAGAGAAGATGAATCATCAGCTGCTTTCCAGTCTGGGCTTGAACGAGAGGGAATCTGCAGTTCTCAGATGAATTCTGCGTTCACTACTGAGCAGGAAGCTTGAGTTGTAAAAGAAGAGTCATGCATTCCCTATGTCAGGCCTCATACGATTTTCTAAACTGAGGCCTCTCTAAGATGATGGAAGAAATTGCACGAGTGTCCTAGAGTGCATTGATAGGTCAAATCTGAATTCAGAGGGGATTGCTAAAAGAAAGCTGTAGTTTCTTTCCCCTTCTTTGTCCCTTTGCTATGCGGTCCATTTTCGGCAGGGGGCAAAATCACGATTCTTCCCTTCTTTGGATTTCTTTTTAGACAGAGAGATTCGTGAAAACATATGGTGTTCCTGGTTCCAGACAGAAGGTGACTCACCAGCCTCTTTGCAAATCTGGGCTTGAACGAGAGGGAATCTTGAGTTCTCAGTGGAATTCTGCGTTCACTACTGCGCGGGAAGCTTGAGTTGTAAGAGTGGAGTTCTGCATTCCCTACTGTTTGCTACTGAGGGTGTATCCTGAGTTTTAATAGTAGAATAGTGCATTCGCCATAACAGGCCTCATAAGAATTTCCAGCATCTCTATGATGCTCAGAGAAACTGCATTTCGATGTCAAATCTGAACACTCATGGGATTGCTAAACCAGTGCTTTAGTTGTTTTCCCTTTTTTGTATTTTTGCTATGCACTCACTACTGAGCTGTAAAAGCAGGAATCTGAGTTGTAAAAGTAGGAATTTGGTATAAGAGGACTCATAAGACTTCGCAACGTGAGGTTACTGTCGGATGCTCAGAGAAACAACACAATGGTCCTGGACCGCATTTCGATGTCTAATCTGAACACTCGTGGGATTGCTAAACCAGCGCTGCAGTTATCTTTTCCCATGTTTATGCGTTTGCTAGGCACTCCACTTTGGGAAGAGGGGAAATAGCCAGTTTTCTCGCTATTCTTTGGATTTTTCTTTAGACAGAGAGAGATTCATGGAAACATATGGTGTTCCTGATTCTCCTTTCCAGAGAGAAGATGAATCATCAGCTGCTTTCCAGTCTGGGCTTGAACGAGAGGGAATCTGCAGTTCTCAGATGAATTCTGCGTTCACTACTGAGCAGGAAGCTTGAGTTGTAAAAGAAGAGTCATGCATTCCCTATGTCAGGCCTCATACGATTTTCTAAACTGAGGCCTCTCTAAGATGATGGAAGAAATTGCACGAGTGTCCTGGAGTGCATTGATAGGTCAAATCTGAATTCAGAGGGGATTGCTAAAAGAAAGCTGTAGTTTCTTTCCCCTTCTTTGTCCCTTTGCTATGCGGTCCATTTTCGGCAGGGGGCAAAATCACGATTCTTCCCTTCTTTGGATTTCTTTTTAGACAGAGAGATTCGTGAAAACATATGGTGTTCCTGGTTCCAGACAGAAGGTGACTCACCAGCCTCTTTGCAAATCTGGGCTTGAACGAGAGGGAATCTTGAGTTCTCAGTGGAATTCTGCGTTCACTACTGCGCGGGAAGCTTGAGTTGTAAGAGTAGAGTTCTGCATTCCCTACTGTTTGCTACTGAGGGTGTATCCTGAGTTTTAATAGTAGAATAGTGCATTCGCCATAACAGGCCTCATAAGAATTTCCAGCATCTCTATGATGCTCAGAGAAACTGCATTTCGATGTCAAATCTGAACACTCATGGGATTGCTAAACCAGTGCTTTAGTTGTTTTCCCTTTTTTGTATTTTTGCTATGCACTCACTACTGAGCTGTAAAAGCAGGAATCTGAGTTGTAAAAGTAGGAATTTGGTATAAGAGGACTCATAAGACTTCGCAACGTGAGGTTACTGTCGGATGCTCAGAGAAACAACACAATGGTCCTGGACCGCATTTCGATGTCTAATCTGAACACTCGTGGGATTGCTAAACCAGCGCTGCAGTTATCTTTTCCCATGTTTATGCGTTTGCTAGGCACTCCACTTTGGGAAGAGGGGAAATAGCCAGTTTTCTCGCTATTCTTTGGATTTTTCTTTAGACAGAGAGAGATTCATGGAAACATATGGTGTTCCTGATTCTCCTTTCCAGAGAGAAGATGAATCATCAGCTGCTTTCCAGTCTGGGCTTGAACGAGAGGGAATCTGCAGTTCTCAGATGAATTCTGCGTTCACTACTGAGCAGGAAGCTTGAGTTGTAAAAGAAGAGTCATGCATTCCCTATGTCAGGCCTCATACGATTTTCTAAACTGAGGCCTCTCTAAGATGATGGAAGAAATTGCACGAGTGTCCTAGAGTGCATTGATAGGTCAAATCTGAATTCAGAGGGGATTGCTAAAAGAAAGCTGTAGTTTCTTTCCCCTTCTTTGTCCCTTTGCTATGCGGTCCATTTTCGGCAGGGGGCAAAATCACGATTCTTCCCTTCTTTGGATTTCTTTTTAGACAGAGAGATTCGTGAAAACATATGGTGTTCCTGGTTCCAGACAGAAGGTGACTCACCAGCCTCTTTGCAAATCTGGGCTTGAACGAGAGGGAATCTTGAGTTCTCAGTGGAATTCTGCGTTCACTACTGCGCGGGAAGCTTGAGTTGTAAGAGTGGAGTTCTGCATTCCCTACTGTTTGCTACTGAGGGTGTATCCTGAGTTTTAATAGTAGAATAGTGCATTCGCCATAACAGGCCTCATAAGAATTTCCAGCATCTCTATGATGCTCAGAGAAACTGCATTTCGATGTCAAATCTGAACACTCATGGGATTGCTAAACCAGTGCTTTAGTTGTTTTCCCTTTTTTGTATTTTTGCTATGCACTCACTACTGAGCTGTAAAAGCAGGAATCTGAGTTGTAAAAGTAGGAATTTGGTATAAGAGGACTCATAAGACTTCGCAACGTGAGGTTACTGTCGGATGCTCAGAGAAACAACACAATGGTCCTGGACCGCATTTCGATGTCTAATCTGAACACTCGTGGGATTGCTAAACCAGCGCTGCAGTTATCTTTTCCCATGTTTATGCGTTTGCTAGGCACTCCACTTTGGGAAGAGGGGAAATAGCCAGTTTTCTCGCTATTCTTTGGATTTTTCTTTAGACAGAGAGAGATTCATGGAAACATATGGTGTTCCTGATTCTCCTTTCCAGAGAGAAGATGAATCATCAGCTGCTTTCCAGTCTGGGCTTGAACGAGAGGGAATCTGCAGTTCTCAGATGAATTCTGCGTTCACTACTGAGCAGGAAGCTTGAGTTGTAAAAGAAGAGTCATGCATTCCCTATGTCAGGCCTCATACGATTTTCTAAACTGAGGCCTCTCTAAGATGATGGAAGAAATTGCACGAGTGTCCTAGAGTGCATTGATAGGTCAAATCTGAATTCAGAGGGGATTGCTAAAAGAAAGCTGTAGTTTCTTTCCCCTTCTTTGTCCCTTTGCTATGCGGTCCATTTTCGGCAGGGGGCAAAATCACGATTCTTCCCTTCTTTGGATTTCTTTTTAGACAGAGAGATTCGTGAAAACATATGGTGTTCCTGGTTCCAGACAGAAGGTGACTCACCAGCCTCTTTGCAAATCTGGGCTTGAACGAGAGGGAATCTTGAGTTCTCAGTGGAATTCTGCGTTCACTACTGCGCGGGAAGCTTGAGTTGTAAGAGTAGAGTTCTGCATTCCCTACTGTTTGCTACTGAGGGTGTATCCTGAGTTTTAATAGTAGAATAGTGCATTCGCCATAACAGGCCTCATAAGAATTTCCAGCATCTCTATGATGCTCAGAGAAACTGCATTTCGATGTCAAATCTGAACACTCATGGGATTGCTAAACCAGTGCTTTAGTTGTTTTCCCTTTTTTGTATTTTTGCTATGCACTCACTACTGAGCTGTAAAAGCAGGAATCTGAGTTGTAAAAGTAGGAATTTGGTATAAGAGGACTCATAAGACTTCGCAACGTGAGGTTACTGTCGGATGCTCAGAGAAACAACACAATGGTCCTGGACCGCATTTCGATGTCTAATCTGAACACTCGTGGGATTGCTAAACCAGCGCTGCAGTTATCTTTTCCCATGTTTATGCGTTTGCTAGGCACTCCACTTTGGGAAGAGGGGAAATAGCCAGTTTTCTCGCTATTCTTTGGATTTTTCTTTAGACAGAGAGAGATTCATGGAAACATATGGTGTTCCTGATTCTCCTTTCCAGAGAGAAGATGAATCATCAGCTGCTTTCCAGTCTGGGCTTGAACGAGAGGGAATCTGCAGTTCTCAGATGAATTCTGCGTTCACTACTGAGCAGGAAGCTTGAGTTGTAAAAGAAGAGTCATGCATTCCCTATGTCAGGCCTCATACGATTTTCTAAACTGAGGCCTCTCTAAGATGATGGAAGAAATTGCACGAGTGTCCTAGAGTGCATTGATAGGTCAAATCTGAATTCAGAGGGGATTGCTAAAAGAAAGCTGTAGTTTCTTTCCCCTTCTTTGTCCCTTTGCTATGCGGTCCATTTTCGGCAGGGGGCAAAATCACGATTCTTCCCTTCTTTGGATTTCTTTTTAGACAGAGAGATTCGTGAAAACATATGGTGTTCCTGGTTCCAGACAGAAGGTGACTCACCAGCCTCTTTGCAAATCTGGGCTTGAACGAGAGGGAATCTTGAGTTCTCAGTGGAATTCTGCGTTCACTACTGCGCGGGAAGCTTGAGTTGTAAGAGTGGAGTTCTGCATTCCCTACTGTTTGCTACTGAGGGTGTATCCTGAGTTTTAATAGTAGAATAGTGCATTCGCCATAACAGGCCTCATAAGAATTTCCAGCATCTCTATGATGCTCAGAGAAACTGCATTTCGATGTCAAATCTGAACACTCATGGGATTGCTAAACCAGTGCTTTAGTTGTTTTCCCTTTTTTGTATTTTTGCTATGCACTCACTACTGAGCTGTAAAAGCAGGAATCTGAGTTGTAAAAGTAGGAATTTGGTATAAGAGGACTCATAAGACTTCGCAACGTGAGGTTACTGTCGGATGCTCAGAGAAACAACACAATGGTCCTGGACCGCATTTCGATGTCTAATCTGAACACTCGTGGGATTGCTAAACCAGCGCTGCAGTTATCTTTTCCCATGTTTATGCGTTTGCTAGGCACTCCACTTTGGGAAGAGGGGAAATAGCCAGTTTTCTCGCTATTCTTTGGATTTTTCTTTAGACAGAGAGAGATTCATGGAAACATATGGTGTTCCTGATTCTCCTTTCCAGAGAGAAGATGAATCATCAGCTGCTTTCCAGTCTGGGCTTGAACGAGAGGGAATCTGCAGTTCTCAGATGAATTCTGCGTTCACTACTGAGCAGGAAGCTTGAGTTGTAAAAGAAGAGTCATGCATTCCCTATGTCAGGCCTCATACGATTTTCTAAACTGAGGCCTCTCTAAGATGATGGAAGAAATTGCACGAGTGTCCTAGAGTGCATTGATAGGTCAAATCTGAATTCAGAGGGGATTGCTAAAAGAAAGCTGTAGTTTCTTTCCCCTTCTTTGTCCCTTTGCTATGCGGTCCATTTTCGGCAGGGGGCAAAATCACGATTCTTCCCTTCTTTGGATTTCTTTTTAGACAGAGAGATTCGTGAAAACATATGGTGTTCCTGGTTCCAGACAGAAGGTGACTCACCAGCCTCTTTGCAAATCTGGGCTTGAACGAGAGGGAATCTTGAGTTCTCAGTGGAATTCTGCGTTCACTACTGCGCGGGAAGCTTGAGTTGTAAGAGTAGAGTTCTGCATTCCCTACTGTTTGCTACTGAGGGTGTATCCTGAGTTTTAATAGTAGAATAGTGCATTCGCCATAACAGGCCTCATAAGAATTTCCAGCATCTCTATGATGCTCAGAGAAACTGCATTTCGATGTCAAATCTGAACACTCATGGGATTGCTAAACCAGTGCTTTAGTTGTTTTCCCTTTTTTGTATTTTTGCTATGCACTCACTACTGAGCTGTAAAAGCAGGAATCTGAGTTGTAAAAGTAGGAATTTGGTATAAGAGGACTCATAAGACTTCGCAACGTGAGGTTACTGTCGGATGCTCAGAGAAACAACACAATGGTCCTGGACCGCATTTCGATGTCTAATCTGAACACTCGTGGGATTGCTAAACCAGCGCTGCAGTTATCTTTTCCCATGTTTATGCGTTTGCTAGGCACTCCACTTTGGGAAGAGGGGAAATAGCCAGTTTTCTCGCTATTCTTTGGATTTTTCTTTAGACAGAGAGAGATTCATGGAAACATATGGTGTTCCTGATTCTCCTTTCCAGAGAGAAGATGAATCATCAGCTGCTTTCCAGTCTGGGCTTGAACGAGAGGGAATCTGCAGTTCTCAGATGAATTCTGCGTTCACTACTGAGCAGGAAGCTTGAGTTGTAAAAGAAGAGTCATGCATTCCCTATGTCAGGCCTCATACGATTTTCTAAACTGAGGCCTCTCTAAGATGATGGAAGAAATTGCACGAGTGTCCTAGAGTGCATTGATAGGTCAAATCTGAATTCAGAGGGGATTGCTAAAAGAAAGCTGTAGTTTCTTTCCCCTTCTTTGTCCCTTTGCTATGCGGTCCATTTTCGGCAGGGGGCAAAATCACGATTCTTCCCTTCTTTGGATTTCTTTTTAGACAGAGAGATTCGTGAAAACATATGGTGTTCCTGGTTCCAGACAGAAGGTGACTCACCAGCCTCTTTGCAAATCTGGGCTTGAACGAGAGGGAATCTTGAGTTCTCAGTGGAATTCTGCGTTCACTACTGCGCGGGAAGCTTGAGTTGTAAGAGTAGAGTTCTGCATTCCCTACTGTTTGCTACTGAGGGTGTATCCTGAGTTTTAATAGTAGAATAGTGCATTCGCCATAACAGGCCTCATAAGAATTTCCAGCATCTCTATGATGCTCAGAGAAACTGCATTTCGATGTCAAATCTGAACACTCATGGGATTGCTAAACCAGTGCTTTAGTTGTTTTCCCTTTTTTGTATTTTTGCTATGCACTCACTACTGAGCTGTAAAAGCAGGAATCTGAGTTGTAAAAGTAGGAATTTGGTATAAGAGGACTCATAAGACTTCGCAACGTGAGGTTACTGTCGGATGCTCAGAGAAACAACACAATGGTCCTGGACCGCATTTCGATGTCTAATCTGAACACTCGTGGGATTGCTAAACCAGCGCTGCAGTTATCTTTTCCCATGTTTATGCGTTTGCTAGGCACTCCACTTTGGGAAGAGGGGAAATAGCCAGTTTTCTCGCTATTCTTTGGATTTTTCTTTAGACAGAGAGAGATTCATGGAAACATATGGTGTTCCTGATTCTCCTTTCCAGAGAGAAGATGAATCATCAGCTGCTTTCCAGTCTGGGCTTGAACGAGAGGGAATCTGCAGTTCTCAGATGAATTCTGCGTTCACTACTGAGCAGGAAGCTTGAGTTGTAAAAGAAGAGTCATGCATTCCCTATGTCAGGCCTCATACGATTTTCTAAACTGAGGCCTCTCTAAGATGATGGAAGAAATTGCACGAGTGTCCTAGAGTGCATTGATAGGTCAAATCTGAATTCAGAGGGGATTGCTAAAAGAAAGCTGTAGTTTCTTTCCCCTTCTTTGTCCCTTTGCTATGCGGTCCATTTTCGGCAGGGGGCAAAATCACGATTCTTCCCTTCTTTGGATTTCTTTTTAGACAGAGAGATTCGTGAAAACATATGGTGTTCCTGGTTCCAGACAGAAGGTGACTCACCAGCCTCTTTGCAAATCTGGGCTTGAACGAGAGGGAATCTTGAGTTCTCAGTGGAATTCTGCGTTCACTACTGCGCGGGAAGCTTGAGTTGTAAGAGTAGAGTTCTGCATTCCCTACTGTTTGCTACTGAGGGTGTATCCTGAGTTTTAATAGTAGAATAGTGCATTCGCCATAACAGGCCTCATAAGAATTTCCAGCATCTCTATGATGCTCAGAGAAACTGCATTTCGATGTCAAATCTGAACACTCATGGGATTGCTAAACCAGTGCTTTAGTTGTTTTCCCTTTTTTGTATTTTTGCTATGCACTCACTACTGAGCTGTAAAAGCAGGAATCTGAGTTGTAAAAGTAGGAATTTGGTATAAGAGGACTCATAAGACTTCGCAACGTGAGGTTACTGTCGGATGCTCAGAGAAACAACACAATGGTCCTGGACCGCATTTCGATGTCTAATCTGAACACTCGTGGGATTGCTAAACCAGCGCTGCAGTTATCTTTTCCCATGTTTATGCGTTTGCTAGGCACTCCACTTTGGGAAGAGGGGAAATAGCCAGTTTTCTCGCTATTCTTTGGATTTTTCTTTAGACAGAGAGAGATTCATGGAAACATATGGTGTTCCTGATTCTCCTTTCCAGAGAGAAGATGAATCATCAGCTGCTTTCCAGTCTGGGCTTGAACGAGAGGGAATCTGCAGTTCTCAGATGAATTCTGCGTTCACTACTGAGCAGGAAGCTTGAGTTGTAAAAGAAGAGTCATGCATTCCCTATGTCAGGCCTCATACGATTTTCTAAACTGAGGCCTCTCTAAGATGATGGAAGAAATTGCACGAGTGTCCTGGAGTGCATTGATAGGTCAAATCTGAATTCAGAGGGGATTGCTAAAAGAAAGCTGTAGTTTCTTTCCCCTTCTTTGTCCCTTTGCTATGCGGTCCATTTTCGGCAGGGGGCAAAATCACGATTCTTCCCTTCTTTGGATTTCTTTTTAGACAGAGAGATTCGTGAAAACATATGGTGTTCCTGGTTCCAGACAGAAGGTGACTCACCAGCCTCTTTGCAAATCTGGGCTTGAACGAGAGGGAATCTTGAGTTCTCAGTGGAATTCTGCGTTCACTACTGCGCGGGAAGCTTGAGTTGTAAGAGTAGAGTTCTGCATTCCCTACTGTTTGCTACTGAGGGTGTATCCTGAGTTTTAATAGTAGAATAGTGCATTCGCCATAACAGGCCTCATAAGAATTTCCAGCATCTCTATGATGCTCAGAGAAACTGCATTTCGATGTCAAATCTGAACACTCATGGGATTGCTAAACCAGTGCTTTAGTTGTTTTCCCTTTTTTGTATTTTTGCTATGCACTCACTACTGAGCTGTAAAAGCAGGAATCTGAGTTGTAAAAGTAGGAATTTGGTATAAGAGGACTCATAAGACTTCGCAACGTGAGGTTACTGTCGGATGCTCAGAGAAACAACACAATGGTCCTGGACCGCATTTCGATGTCTAATCTGAACACTCGTGGGATTGCTAAACCAGCGCTGCAGTTATCTTTTCCCATGTTTATGCGTTTGCTAGGCACTCCACTTTGGGAAGAGGGGAAATAGCCAGTTTTCTCGCTATTCTTTGGATTTTTCTTTAGACAGAGAGAGATTCATGGAAACATATGGTGTTCCTGATTCTCCTTTCCAGAGAGAAGATGAATCATCAGCTGCTTTCCAGTCTGGGCTTGAACGAGAGGGAATCTGCAGTTCTCAGATGAATTCTGCGTTCACTACTGAGCAGGAAGCTTGAGTTGTAAAAGAAGAGTCATGCATTCCCTATGTCAGGCCTCATACGATTTTCTAAACTGAGGCCTCTCTAAGATGATGGAAGAAATTGCACGAGTGTCCTGGAGTGCATTGATAGGTCAAATCTGAATTCAGAGGGGATTGCTAAAAGAAAGCTGTAGTTTCTTTCCCCTTCTTTGTCCCTTTGCTATGCGGTCCATTTTCGGCAGGGGGCAAAATCACGATTCTTCCCTTCTTTGGATTTCTTTTTAGACAGAGAGATTCGTGAAAACATATGGTGTTCCTGGTTCCAGACAGAAGGTGACTCACCAGCCTCTTTGCAAATCTGGGCTTGAACGAGAGGGAATCTTGAGTTCTCAGTGGAATTCTGCGTTCACTACTGCGCGGGAAGCTTGAGTTGTAAGAGTAGAGTTCTGCATTCCCTACTGTTTGCTACTGAGGGTGTATCCTGAGTTTTAATAGTAGAATAGTGCATTCGCCATAACAGGCCTCATAAGAATTTCCAGCATCTCTATGATGCTCAGAGAAACTGCATTTCGATGTCAAATCTGAACACTCATGGGATTGCTAAACCAGTGCTTTAGTTGTTTTCCCTTTTTTGTATTTTTGCTATGCACTCACTACTGAGCTGTAAAAGCAGGAATCTGAGTTGTAAAAGTAGGAATTTGGTATAAGAGGACTCATAAGACTTCGCAACGTGAGGTTACTGTCGGATGCTCAGAGAAACAACACAATGGTCCTGGACCGCATTTCGATGTCTAATCTGAACACTCGTGGGATTGCTAAACCAGCGCTGCAGTTATCTTTTCCCATGTTTATGCGTTTGCTAGGCACTCCACTTTGGGAAGAGGGGAAATAGCCAGTTTTCTCGCTATTCTTTGGATTTTTCTTTAGACAGAGAGAGATTCATGGAAACATATGGTGTTCCTGATTCTCCTTTCCAGAGAGAAGATGAATCATCAGCTGCTTTCCAGTCTGGGCTTGAACGAGAGGGAATCTGCAGTTCTCAGATGAATTCTGCGTTCACTACTGAGCAGGAAGCTTGAGTTGTAAAAGAAGAGTCATGCATTCCCTATGTCAGGCCTCATACGATTTTCTAAACTGAGGCCTCTCTAAGATGATGGAAGAAATTGCACGAGTGTCCTGGAGTGCATTGATAGGTCAAATCTGAATTCAGAGGGGATTGCTAAAAGAAAGCTGTAGTTTCTTTCCCCTTCTTTGTCCCTTTGCTATGCGGTCCATTTTCGGCAGGGGGCAAAATCACGATTCTTCCCTTCTTTGGATTTCTTTTTAGACAGAGAGATTCGTGAAAACATATGGTGTTCCTGGTTCCAGACAGAAGGTGACTCACCAGCCTCTTTGCAAATCTGGGCTTGAACGAGAGGGAATCTTGAGTTCTCAGTGGAATTCTGCGTTCACTACTGCGCGGGAAGCTTGAGTTGTAAGAGTAGAGTTCTGCATTCCCTACTGTTTGCTACTGAGGGTGTATCCTGAGTTTTAATAGTAGAATAGTGCATTCGCCATAACAGGCCTCATAAGAATTTCCAGCATCTCTATGATGCTCAGAGAAACTGCATTTCGATGTCAAATCTGAACACTCATGGGATTGCTAAACCAGTGCTTTAGTTGTTTTCCCTTTTTTGTATTTTTGCTATGCACTCACTACTGAGCTGTAAAAGCAGGAATCTGAGTTGTAAAAGTAGGAATTTGGTATAAGAGGACTCATAAGACTTCGCAACGTGAGGTTACTGTCGGATGCTCAGAGAAACAACACAATGGTCCTGGACCGCATTTCGATGTCTAATCTGAACACTCGTGGGATTGCTAAACCAGCGCTGCAGTTATCTTTTCCCATGTTTATGCGTTTGCTAGGCACTCCACTTTGGGAAGAGGGGAAATAGCCAGTTTTCTCGCTATTCTTTGGATTTTTCTTTAGACAGAGAGAGATTCATGGAAACATATGGTGTTCCTGATTCTCCTTTCCAGAGAGAAGATGAATCATCAGCTGCTTTCCAGTCTGGGCTTGAACGAGAGGGAATCTGCAGTTCTCAGATGAATTCTGCGTTCACTACTGAGCAGGAAGCTTGAGTTGTAAAAGAAGAGTCATGCATTCCCTATGTCAGGCCTCATACGATTTTCTAAACTGAGGCCTCTCTAAGATGATGGAAGAAATTGCACGAGTGTCCTGGAGTGCATTGATAGGTCAAATCTGAATTCAGAGGGGATTGCTAAAAGAAAGCTGTAGTTTCTTTCCCCTTCTTTGTCCCTTTGCTATGCGGTCCATTTTCGGCAGGGGGCAAAATCACGATTCTTCCCTTCTTTGGATTTCTTTTTAGACAGAGAGATTCGTGAAAACATATGGTGTTCCTGGTTCCAGACAGAAGGTGACTCACCAGCCTCTTTGCAAATCTGGGCTTGAACGAGAGGGAATCTTGAGTTCTCAGTGGAATTCTGCGTTCACTACTGCGCGGGAAGCTTGAGTTGTAAGAGTAGAGTTCTGCATTCCCTACTGTTTGCTACTGAGGGTGTATCCTGAGTTTTAATAGTAGAATAGTGCATTCGCCATAACAGGCCTCATAAGAATTTCCAGCATCTCTATGATGCTCAGAGAAACTGCATTTCGATGTCAAATCTGAACACTCATGGGATTGCTAAACCAGTGCTTTAGTTGTTTTCCCTTTTTTGTATTTTTGCTATGCACTCACTACTGAGCTGTAAAAGCAGGAATCTGAGTTGTAAAAGTAGGAATTTGGTATAAGAGGACTCATAAGACTTCGCAACGTGAGGTTACTGTCGGATGCTCAGAGAAACAACACAATGGTCCTGGACCGCATTTCGATGTCTAATCTGAACACTCGTGGGATTGCTAAACCAGCGCTGCAGTTATCTTTTCCCATGTTTATGCGTTTGCTAGGCACTCCACTTTGGGAAGAGGGGAAATAGCCAGTTTTCTCGCTATTCTTTGGATTTTTCTTTAGACAGAGAGAGATTCATGGAAACATATGGTGTTCCTGATTCTCCTTTCCAGAGAGAAGATGAATCATCAGCTGCTTTCCAGTCTGGGCTTGAACGAGAGGGAATCTGCAGTTCTCAGATGAATTCTGCGTTCACTACTGAGCAGGAAGCTTGAGTTGTAAAAGAAGAGTCATGCATTCCCTATGTCAGGCCTCATACGATTTTCTAAACTGAGGCCTCTCTAAGATGATGGAAGAAATTGCACGAGTGTCCTGGAGTGCATTGATAGGTCAAATCTGAATTCAGAGGGGATTGCTAAAAGAAAGCTGTAGTTTCTTTCCCCTTCTTTGTCCCTTTGCTATGCGGTGCATTTTCGGCAGGGGGCAAAATCACGATTCTTCCCTTCTTTGGATTTCTTTTTAGACAGAGAGATTCGTGAAAACATATGGTGTTCCTGGTTCCAGACAGAAGGTGACTCACCAGCCTCTTTGCAAATCTGGGCTTGAACGAGAGGGAATCTTGAGTTCTCAGTGGAATTCTGCGTTCACTACTGCGCGGGAAGCTTGAGTTGTAAGAGTAGAGTTCTGCATTCCCTACTGTTTGCTACTGAGGGTGTATCCTGAGTTTTAATAGTAGAATAGTGCATTCGCCATAACAGGCCTCATAAGAATTTCCAGCATCTCTATGATGCTCAGAGAAACTGCATTTCGATGTCAAATCTGAACACTCATGGGATTGCTAAACCAGTGCTTTAGTTGTTTTCCCTTTTTTGTATTTTTGCTATGCACTCACTACTGAGCTGTAAAAGCAGGAATCTGAGTTGTAAAAGTAGGAATTTGGTATAAGAGGACTCATAAGACTTCGCAACGTGAGGTTACTGTCGGATGCTCAGAGAAACAACACAATGGTCCTGGACCGCATTTCGATGTCTAATCTGAACACTCGTGGGATTGCTAAACCAGCGCTGCAGTTATCTTTTCCCATGTTTATGCGTTTGCTAGGCACTCCACTTTGGGAAGAGGGGAAATAGCCAGTTTTCTCGCTATTCTTTGGATTTTTCTTTAGACAGAGAGAGATTCATGGAAACATATGGTGTTCCTGATTCTCCTTTCCAGAGAGAAGATGAATCATCAGCTGCTTTCCAGTCTGGGCTTGAACGAGAGGGAATCTGCAGTTCTCAGATGAATTCTGCGTTCACTACTGAGCAGGAAGCTTGAGTTGTAAAAGAAGAGTCATGCATTCCCTATGTCAGGCCTCATACGATTTTCTAAACTGAGGCCTCTCTAAGATGATGGAAGAAATTGCACGAGTGTCCTGGAGTGCATTGATAGGTCAAATCTGAATTCAGAGGGGATTGCTAAAAGAAAGCTGTAGTTTCTTTCCCCTTCTTTGTCCCTTTGCTATGCGGTGCATTTTCGGCAGGGGGCAAAATCACGATTCTTCCCTTCTTTGGATTTCTTTTTAGACAGAGAGATTCGTGAAAACATATGGTGTTCCTGGTTCCAGACAGAAGGTGACTCACCAGCCTCTTTGCAAATCTGGGCTTGAACGAGAGGGAATCTTGAGTTCTCAGTGGAATTCTGCGTTCACTACTGCGCGGGAAGCTTGAGTTGTAAGAGTAGAGTTCTGCATTCCCTACTGTTTGCTACTGAGGGTGTATCCTGAGTTTTAATAGTAGAATAGTGCATTCGCCATAACAGGCCTCATAAGAATTTCCAGCATCTCTATGATGCTCAGAGAAACTGCATTTCGATGTCAAATCTGAACACTCATGGGATTGCTAAACCAGTGCTTTAGTTGTTTTCCCTTTTTTGTATTTTTGCTATGCACTCACTACTGAGCTGTAAAAGCAGGAATCTGAGTTGTAAAAGTAGGAATTTGGTATAAGAGGACTCATAAGACTTCGCAACGTGAGGTTACTGTCGGATGCTCAGAGAAACAACACAATGGTCCTGGACCGCATTTCGATGTCTAATCTGAACACTCGTGGGATTGCTAAACCAGCGCTGCAGTTATCTTTTCCCATGTTTATGCGTTTGCTAGGCACTCCACTTTGGGAAGAGGGGAAATAGCCAGTTTTCTCGCTATTCTTTGGATTTTTCTTTAGACAGAGAGAGATTCATGGAAACATATGGTGTTCCTGATTCTCCTTTCCAGAGAGAAGATGAATCATCAGCTGCTTTCCAGTCTGGGCTTGAACGAGAGGGAATCTGCAGTTCTCAGATGAATTCTGCGTTCACTACTGAGCAGGAAGCTTGAGTTGTAAAAGAAGAGTCATGCATTCCCTATGTCAGGCCTCATACGATTTTCTAAACTGAGGCCTCTCTAAGATGATGGAAGAAATTGCACGAGTGTCCTGGAGTGCATTGATAGGTCAAATCTGAATTCAGAGGGGATTGCTAAAAGAAAGCTGTAGTTTCTTTCCCCTTCTTTGTCCCTTTGCTATGCGGTGCATTTTCGGCAGGGGGCAAAATCACGATTCTTCCCTTCTTTGGATTTCTTTTTAGACAGAGAGATTCGTGAAAACATATGGTGTTCCTGGTTCCAGACAGAAGGTGACTCACCAGCCTCTTTGCAAATCTGGGCTTGAACGAGAGGGAATCTTGAGTTCTCAGTGGAATTCTGCGTTCACTACTGCGCGGGAAGCTTGAGTTGTAAGAGTAGAGTTCTGCATTCCCTACTGTTTGCTACTGAGGGTGTATCCTGAGTTTTAATAGTAGAATAGTGCATTCGCCATAACAGGCCTCATAAGAATTTCCAGCATCTCTATGATGCTCAGAGAAACTGCATTTCGATGTCAAATCTGAACACTCATGGGATTGCTAAACCAGTGCTTTAGTTGTTTTCCCTTTTTTGTATTTTTGCTATGCACTCACTACTGAGCTGTAAAAGCAGGAATCTGAGTTGTAAAAGTAGGAATTTGGTATAAGAGGACTCATAAGACTTCGCAACGTGAGGTTACTGTCGGATGCTCAGAGAAACAACACAATGGTCCTGGACCGCATTTCGATGTCTAATCTGAACACTCGTGGGATTGCTAAACCAGCGCTGCAGTTATCTTTTCCCATGTTTATGCGTTTGCTAGGCACTCCACTTTGGGAAGAGGGGAAATAGCCAGTTTTCTCGCTATTCTTTGGATTTTTCTTTAGACAGAGAGAGATTCATGGAAACATATGGTGTTCCTGATTCTCCTTTCCAGAGAGAAGATGAATCATCAGCTGCTTTCCAGTCTGGGCTTGAACGAGAGGGAATCTGCAGTTCTCAGATGAATTCTGCGTTCACTACTGAGCAGGAAGCTTGAGTTGTAAAAGAAGAGTCATGCATTCCCTATGTCAGGCCTCATACGATTTTCTAAACTGAGGCCTCTCTAAGATGATGGAAGAAATTGCACGAGTGTCCTGGAGTGCATTGATAGGTCAAATCTGAATTCAGAGGGGATTGCTAAAAGAAAGCTGTAGTTTCTTTCCCCTTCTTTGTCCCTTTGCTATGCGGTGCATTTTCGGCAGGGGGCAAAATCACGATTCTTCCCTTCTTTGGATTTCTTTTTAGACAGAGAGATTCGTGAAAACATATGGTGTTCCTGGTTCCAGACAGAAGGTGACTCACCAGCCTCTTTGCAAATCTGGGCTTGAACGAGAGGGAATCTTGAGTTCTCAGTGGAATTCTGCGTTCACTACTGCGCGGGAAGCTTGAGTTGTAAGAGTAGAGTTCTGCATTCCCTACTGTTTGCTACTGAGGGTGTATCCTGAGTTTTAATAGTAGAATAGTGCATTCGCCATAACAGGCCTCATAAGAATTTCCAGCATCTCTATGATGCTCAGAGAAACTGCATTTCGATGTCAAATCTGAACACTCATGGGATTGCTAAACCAGTGCTTTAGTTGTTTTCCCTTTTTTGTATTTTTGCTATGCACTCACTACTGAGCTGTAAAAGCAGGAATCTGAGTTGTAAAAGTAGGAATTTGGTATAAGAGGACTCATAAGACTTCGCAACGTGAGGTTACTGTCGGATGCTCAGAGAAACAACACAATGGTCCTGGACCGCATTTCGATGTCTAATCTGAACACTCGTGGGATTGCTAAACCAGCGCTGCAGTTATCTTTTCCCATGTTTATGCGTTTGCTAGGCACTCCACTTTGGGAAGAGGGGAAATAGCCAGTTTTCTCGCTATTCTTTGGATTTTTCTTTAGACAGAGAGAGATTCATGGAAACATATGGTGTTCCTGATTCTCCTTTCCAGAGAGAAGATGAATCATCAGCTGCTTTCCAGTCTGGGCTTGAACGAGAGGGAATCTGCAGTTCTCAGATGAATTCTGCGTTCACTACTGAGCAGGAAGCTTGAGTTGTAAAAGAAGAGTCATGCATTCCCTATGTCAGGCCTCATACGATTTTCTAAACTGAGGCCTCTCTAAGATGATGGAAGAAATTGCACGAGTGTCCTGGAGTGCATTGATAGGTCAAATCTGAATTCAGAGGGGATTGCTAAAAGAAAGCTGTAGTTTCTTTCCCCTTCTTTGTCCCTTTGCTATGCGGTGCATTTTCGGCAGGGGGCAAAATCACGATTCTTCCCTTCTTTGGATTTCTTTTTAGACAGAGAGATTCGTGAAAACATATGGTGTTCCTGGTTCCAGACAGAAGGTGACTCACCAGCCTCTTTGCAAATCTGGGCTTGAACGAGAGGGAATCTTGAGTTCTCAGTGGAATTCTGCGTTCACTACTGCGCGGGAAGCTTGAGTTGTAAGAGTAGAGTTCTGCATTCCCTACTGTTTGCTACTGAGGGTGTATCCTGAGTTTTAATAGTAGAATAGTGCATTCGCCATAACAGGCCTCATAAGAATTTCCAGCATCTCTATGATGCTCAGAGAAACTGCATTTCGATGTCAAATCTGAACACTCATGGGATTGCTAAACCAGTGCTTTAGTTGTTTTCCCTTTTTTGTATTTTTGCTATGCACTCACTACTGAGCTGTAAAAGCAGGAATCTGAGTTGTAAAAGTAGGAATTTGGTATAAGAGGACTCATAAGACTTCGCAACGTGAGGTTACTGTCGGATGCTCAGAGAAACAACACAATGGTCCTGGACCGCATTTCGATGTCTAATCTGAACACTCGTGGGATTGCTAAACCAGCGCTGCAGTTATCTTTTCCCATGTTTATGCGTTTGCTAGGCACTCCACTTTGGGAAGAGGGGAAATAGCCAGTTTTCTCGCTATTCTTTGGATTTTTCTTTAGACAGAGAGAGATTCATGGAAACATATGGTGTTCCTGATTCTCCTTTCCAGAGAGAAGATGAATCATCAGCTGCTTTCCAGTCTGGGCTTGAACGAGAGGGAATCTGCAGTTCTCAGATGAATTCTGCGTTCACTACTGAGCAGGAAGCTTGAGTTGTAAAAGAAGAGTCATGCATTCCCTATGTCAGGCCTCATACGATTTTCTAAACTGAGGCCTCTCTAAGATGATGGAAGAAATTGCACGAGTGTCCTGGAGTGCATTGATAGGTCAAATCTGAATTCAGAGGGGATTGCTAAAAGAAAGCTGTAGTTTCTTTCCCCTTCTTTGTCCCTTTGCTATGCGGTGCATTTTCGGCAGGGGGCAAAATCACGATTCTTCCCTTCTTTGGATTTCTTTTTAGACAGAGAGATTCGTGAAAACATATGGTGTTCCTGGTTCCAGACAGAAGGTGACTCACCAGCCTCTTTGCAAATCTGGGCTTGAACGAGAGGGAATCTTGAGTTCTCAGTGGAATTCTGCGTTCACTACTGCGCGGGAAGCTTGAGTTGTAAGAGTAGAGTTCTGCATTCCCTACTGTTTGCTACTGAGGGTGTATCCTGAGTTTTAATAGTAGAATAGTGCATTCGCCATAACAGGCCTCATAAGAATTTCCAGCATCTCTATGATGCTCAGAGAAACTGCATTTCGATGTCAAATCTGAACACTCATGGGATTGCTAAACCAGTGCTTTAGTTGTTTTCCCTTTTTTGTATTTTTGCTATGCACTCACTACTGAGCTGTAAAAGCAGGAATCTGAGTTGTAAAAGTAGGAATTTGGTATAAGAGGACTCATAAGACTTCGCAACGTGAGGTTACTGTCGGATGCTCAGAGAAACAACACAATGGTCCTGGACCGCATTTCGATGTCTAATCTGAACACTCGTGGGATTGCTAAACCAGCGCTGCAGTTATCTTTTCCCATGTTTATGCGTTTGCTAGGCACTCCACTTTGGGAAGAGGGGAAATAGCCAGTTTTCTCGCTATTCTTTGGATTTTTCTTTAGACAGAGAGAGATTCATGGAAACATATGGTGTTCCTGATTCTCCTTTCCAGAGAGAAGATGAATCATCAGCTGCTTTCCAGTCTGGGCTTGAACGAGAGGGAATCTGCAGTTCTCAGATGAATTCTGCGTTCACTACTGAGCAGGAAGCTTGAGTTGTAAAAGAAGAGTCATGCATTCCCTATGTCAGGCCTCATACGATTTTCTAAACTGAGGCCTCTCTAAGATGATGGAAGAAATTGCACGAGTGTCCTGGAGTGCATTGATAGGTCAAATCTGAATTCAGAGGGGATTGCTAAAAGAAAGCTGTAGTTTCTTTCCCCTTCTTTGTCCCTTTGCTATGCGGTGCATTTTCGGCAGGGGGCAAAATCACGATTCTTCCCTTCTTTGGATTTCTTTTTAGACAGAGAGATTCGTGAAAACATATGGTGTTCCTGGTTCCAGACAGAAGGTGACTCACCAGCCTCTTTGCAAATCTGGGCTTGAACGAGAGGGAATCTTGAGTTCTCAGTGGAATTCTGCGTTCACTACTGCGCGGGAAGCTTGAGTTGTAAGAGTAGAGTTCTGCATTCCCTACTGTTTGCTACTGAGGGTGTATCCTGAGTTTTAATAGTAGAATAGTGCATTCGCCATAACAGGCCTCATAAGAATTTCCAGCATCTCTATGATGCTCAGAGAAACTGCATTTCGATGTCAAATCTGAACACTCATGGGATTGCTAAACCAGTGCTTTAGTTGTTTTCCCTTTTTTGTATTTTTGCTATGCACTCACTACTGAGCTGTAAAAGCAGGAATCTGAGTTGTAAAAGTAGGAATTTGGTATAAGAGGACTCATAAGACTTCGCAACGTGAGGTTACTGTCGGATGCTCAGAGAAACAACACAATGGTCCTGGACCGCATTTCGATGTCTAATCTGAACACTCGTGGGATTGCTAAACCAGCGCTGCAGTTATCTTTTCCCATGTTTATGCGTTTGCTAGGCACTCCACTTTGGGAAGAGGGGAAATAGCCAGTTTTCTCGCTATTCTTTGGATTTTTCTTTAGACAGAGAGAGATTCATGGAAACATATGGTGTTCCTGATTCTCCTTTCCAGAGAGAAGATGAATCATCAGCTGCTTTCCAGTCTGGGCTTGAACGAGAGGGAATCTGCAGTTCTCAGATGAATTCTGCGTTCACTACTGAGCAGGAAGCTTGAGTTGTAAAAGAAGAGTCATGCATTCCCTATGTCAGGCCTCATACGATTTTCTAAACTGAGGCCTCTCTAAGATGATGGAAGAAATTGCACGAGTGTCCTAGAGTGCATTGATAGGTCAAATCTGAATTCAGAGGGGATTGCTAAAAGAAAGCTGTAGTTTCTTTCCCCTTCTTTGTCCCTTTGCTATGCGGTGCATTTTCGGCAGGGGGCAAAATCACGATTCTTCCCTTCTTTGGATTTCTTTTTAGACAGAGAGATTCGTGAAAACATATGGTGTTCCTGGTTCCAGACAGAAGGTGACTCACCAGCCTCTTTGCAAATCTGGGCTTGAACGAGAGGGAATCTTGAGTTCTCAGTGGAATTCTGCGTTCACTACTGCGCGGGAAGCTTGAGTTGTAAGAGTAGAGTTCTGCATTCCCTACTGTTTGCTACTGAGGGTGTATCCTGAGTTTTAATAGTAGAATAGTGCATTCGCCATAACAGGCCTCATAAGAATTTCCAGCATCTCTATGATGCTCAGAGAAACTGCATTTCGATGTCAAATCTGAACACTCATGGGATTGCTAAACCAGTGCTTTAGTTGTTTTCCCTTTTTTGTATTTTTGCTATGCACTCACTACTGAGCTGTAAAAGCAGGAATCTGAGTTGTAAAAGTAGGAATTTGGTATAAGAGGACTCATAAGACTTCGCAACGTGAGGTTACTGTCGGATGCTCAGAGAAACAACACAATGGTCCTGGACCGCATTTCGATGTCTAATCTGAACACTCGTGGGATTGCTAAACCAGCGCTGCAGTTATCTTTTCCCATGTTTATGCGTTTGCTAGGCACTCCACTTTGGGAAGAGGGGAAATAGCCAGTTTTCTCGCTATTCTTTGGATTTTTCTTTAGACAGAGAGAGATTCATGGAAACATATGGTGTTCCTGATTCTCCTTTCCAGAGAGAAGATGAATCATCAGCTGCTTTCCAGTCTGGGCTTGAACGAGAGGGAATCTGCAGTTCTCAGATGAATTCTGCGTTCACTACTGAGCAGGAAGCTTGAGTTGTAAAAGAAGAGTCATGCATTCCCTATGTCAGGCCTCATACGATTTTCTAAACTGAGGCCTCTCTAAGATGATGGAAGAAATTGCACGAGTGTCCTGGAGTGCATTGATAGGTCAAATCTGAATTCAGAGGGGATTGCTAAAAGAAAGCTGTAGTTTCTTTCCCCTTCTTTGTCCCTTTGCTATGCGGTGCATTTTCGGCAGGGGGCAAAATCACGATTCTTCCCTTCTTTGGATTTCTTTTTAGACAGAGAGATTCGTGAAAACATATGGTGTTCCTGGTTCCAGACAGAAGGTGACTCACCAGCCTCTTTGCAAATCTGGGCTTGAACGAGAGGGAATCTTGAGTTCTCAGTGGAATTCTGCGTTCACTACTGCGCGGGAAGCTTGAGTTGTAAGAGTAGAGTTCTGCATTCCCTACTGTTTGCTACTGAGGGTGTATCCTGAGTTTTAATAGTAGAATAGTGCATTCGCCATAACAGGCCTCATAAGAATTTCCAGCATCTCTATGATGCTCAGAGAAACTGCATTTCGATGTCAAATCTGAACACTCATGGGATTGCTAAACCAGTGCTTTAGTTGTTTTCCCTTTTTTGTATTTTTGCTATGCACTCACTACTGAGCTGTAAAAGCAGGAATCTGAGTTGTAAAAGTAGGAATTTGGTATAAGAGGACTCATAAGACTTCGCAACGTGAGGTTACTGTCGGATGCTCAGAGAAACAACACAATGGTCCTGGACCGCATTTCGATGTCTAATCTGAACACTCGTGGGATTGCTAAACCAGCGCTGCAGTTATCTTTTCCCATGTTTATGCGTTTGCTAGGCACTCCACTTTGGGAAGAGGGGAAATAGCCAGTTTTCTCGCTATTCTTTGGATTTTTCTTTAGACAGAGAGAGATTCATGGAAACATATGGTGTTCCTGATTCTCCTTTCCAGAGAGAAGATGAATCATCAGCTGCTTTCCAGTCTGGGCTTGAACGAGAGGGAATCTGCAGTTCTCAGATGAATTCTGCGTTCACTACTGAGCAGGAAGCTTGAGTTGTAAAAGAAGAGTCATGCATTCCCTATGTCAGGCCTCATACGATTTTCTAAACTGAGGCCTCTCTAAGATGATGGAAGAAATTGCACGAGTGTCCTGGAGTGCATTGATAGGTCAAATCTGAATTCAGAGGGGATTGCTAAAAGAAAGCTGTAGTTTCTTTCCCCTTCTTTGTCCCTTTGCTATGCGGTGCATTTTCGGCAGGGGGCAAAATCACGATTCTTCCCTTCTTTGGATTTCTTTTTAGACAGAGAGATTCGTGAAAACATATGGTGTTCCTGGTTCCAGACAGAAGGTGACTCACCAGCCTCTTTGCAAATCTGGGCTTGAACGAGAGGGAATCTTGAGTTCTCAGTGGAATTCTGCGTTCACTACTGCGCGGGAAGCTTGAGTTGTAAGAGTAGAGTTCTGCATTCCCTACTGTTTGCTACTGAGGGTGTATCCTGAGTTTTAATAGTAGAATAGTGCATTCGCCATAACAGGCCTCATAAGAATTTCCAGCATCTCTATGATGCTCAGAGAAACTGCATTTCGATGTCAAATCTGAACACTCATGGGATTGCTAAACCAGTGCTTTAGTTGTTTTCCCTTTTTTGTATTTTTGCTATGCACTCACTACTGAGCTGTAAAAGCAGGAATCTGAGTTGTAAAAGTAGGAATTTGGTATAAGAGGACTCATAAGACTTCGCAACGTGAGGTTACTGTCGGATGCTCAGAGAAACAACACAATGGTCCTGGACCGCATTTCGATGTCTAATCTGAACACTCGTGGGATTGCTAAACCAGCGCTGCAGTTATCTTTTCCCATGTTTATGCGTTTGCTAGGCACTCCACTTTGGGAAGAGGGGAAATAGCCAGTTTTCTCGCTATTCTTTGGATTTTTCTTTAGACAGAGAGAGATTCATGGAAACATATGGTGTTCCTGATTCTCCTTTCCAGAGAGAAGATGAATCATCAGCTGCTTTCCAGTCTGGGCTTGAACGAGAGGGAATCTGCAGTTCTCAGATGAATTCTGCGTTCACTACTGAGCAGGAAGCTTGAGTTGTAAAAGAAGAGTCATGCATTCCCTATGTCAGGCCTCATACGATTTTCTAAACTGAGGCCTCTCTAAGATGATGGAAGAAATTGCACGAGTGTCCTGGAGTGCATTGATAGGTCAAATCTGAATTCAGAGGGGATTGCTAAAAGAAAGCTGTAGTTTCTTTCCCCTTCTTTGTCCCTTTGCTATGCGGTCCATTTTCGGCAGGGGGCAAAATCACGATTCTTCCCTTCTTTGGATTTCTTTTTAGACAGAGAGATTCGTGAAAACATATGGTGTTCCTGGTTCCAGACAGAAGGTGACTCACCAGCCTCTTTGCAAATCTGGGCTTGAACGAGAGGGAATCTTGAGTTCTCAGTGGAATTCTGCGTTCACTACTGCGCGGGAAGCTTGAGTTGTAAGAGTAGAGTTCTGCATTCCCTACTGTTTGCTACTGAGGGTGTATCCTGAGTTTTAATAGTAGAATAGTGCATTCGCCATAACAGGCCTCATAAGAATTTCCAGCATCTCTATGATGCTCAGAGAAACTGCATTTCGATGTCAAATCTGAACACTCATGGGATTGCTAAACCAGTGCTTTAGTTGTTTTCCCTTTTTTGTATTTTTGCTATGCACTCACTACTGAGCTGTAAAAGCAGGAATCTGAGTTGTAAAAGTAGGAATTTGGTATAAGAGGACTCATAAGACTTCGCAACGTGAGGTTACTGTCGGATGCTCAGAGAAACAACACAATGGTCCTGGACCGCATTTCGATGTCTAATCTGAACACTCGTGGGATTGCTAAACCAGCGCTGCAGTTATCTTTTCCCATGTTTATGCGTTTGCTAGGCACTCCACTTTGGGAAGAGGGGAAATAGCCAGTTTTCTCGCTATTCTTTGGATTTTTCTTTAGACAGAGAGAGATTCATGGAAACATATGGTGTTCCTGATTCTCCTTTCCAGAGAGAAGATGAATCATCAGCTGCTTTCCAGTCTGGGCTTGAACGAGAGGGAATCTGCAGTTCTCAGATGAATTCTGCGTTCACTACTGAGCAGGAAGCTTGAGTTGTAAAAGAAGAGTCATGCATTCCCTATGTCAGGCCTCATACGATTTTCTAAACTGAGGCCTCTCTAAGATGATGGAAGAAATTGCACGAGTGTCCTAGAGTGCATTGATAGGTCAAATCTGAATTCAGAGGGGATTGCTAAAAGAAAGCTGTAGTTTCTTTCCCCTTCTTTGTCCCTTTGCTATGCGGTCCATTTTCGGCAGGGGGCAAAATCACGATTCTTCCCTTCTTTGGATTTCTTTTTAGACAGAGAGATTCGTGAAAACATATGGTGTTCCTGGTTCCAGACAGAAGGTGACTCACCAGCCTCTTTGCAAATCTGGGCTTGAACGAGAGGGAATCTTGAGTTCTCAGTGGAATTCTGCGTTCACTACTGCGCGGGAAGCTTGAGTTGTAAGAGTAGAGTTCTGCATTCCCTACTGTTTGCTACTGAGGGTGTATCCTGAGTTTTAATAGTAGAATAGTGCATTCGCCATAACAGGCCTCATAAGAATTTCCAGCATCTCTATGATGCTCAGAGAAACTGCATTTCGATGTCAAATCTGAACACTCATGGGATTGCTAAACCAGTGCTTTAGTTGTTTTCCCTTTTTTGTATTTTTGCTATGCACTCACTACTGAGCTGTAAAAGCAGGAATCTGAGTTGTAAAAGTAGGAATTTGGTATAAGAGGACTCATAAGACTTCGCAACGTGAGGTTACTGTCGGATGCTCAGAGAAACAACACAATGGTCCTGGACCGCATTTCGATGTCTAATCTGAACACTCGTGGGATTGCTAAACCAGCGCTGCAGTTATCTTTTCCCATGTTTATGCGTTTGCTAGGCACTCCACTTTGGGAAGAGGGGAAATAGCCAGTTTTCTCGCTATTCTTTGGATTTTTCTTTAGACAGAGAGAGATTCATGGAAACATATGGTGTTCCTGATTCTCCTTTCCAGAGAGAAGATGAATCATCAGCTGCTTTCCAGTCTGGGCTTGAACGAGAGGGAATCTGCAGTTCTCAGATGAATTCTGCGTTCACTACTGAGCAGGAAGCTTGAGTTGTAAAAGAAGAGTCATGCATTCCCTATGTCAGGCCTCATACGATTTTCTAAACTGAGGCCTCTCTAAGATGATGGAAGAAATTGCACGAGTGTCCTAGAGTGCATTGATAGGTCAAATCTGAATTCAGAGGGGATTGCTAAAAGAAAGCTGTAGTTTCTTTCCCCTTCTTTGTCCCTTTGCTATGCGGTCCATTTTCGGCAGGGGGCAAAATCACGATTCTTCCCTTCTTTGGATTTCTTTTTAGACAGAGAGATTCGTGAAAACATATGGTGTTCCTGGTTCCAGACAGAAGGTGACTCACCAGCCTCTTTGCAAATCTGGGCTTGAACGAGAGGGAATCTTGAGTTCTCAGTGGAATTCTGCGTTCACTACTGCGCGGGAAGCTTGAGTTGTAAGAGTAGAGTTCTGCATTCCCTACTGTTTGCTACTGAGGGTGTATCCTGAGTTTTAATAGTAGAATAGTGCATTCGCCATAACAGGCCTCATAAGAATTTCCAGCATCTCTATGATGCTCAGAGAAACTGCATTTCGATGTCAAATCTGAACACTCATGGGATTGCTAAACCAGTGCTTTAGTTGTTTTCCCTTTTTTGTATTTTTGCTATGCACTCACTACTGAGCTGTAAAAGCAGGAATCTGAGTTGTAAAAGTAGGAATTTGGTATAAGAGGACTCATAAGACTTCGCAACGTGAGGTTACTGTCGGATGCTCAGAGAAACAACACAATGGTCCTGGACCGCATTTCGATGTCTAATCTGAACACTCGTGGGATTGCTAAACCAGCGCTGCAGTTATCTTTTCCCATGTTTATGCGTTTGCTAGGCACTCCACTTTGGGAAGAGGGGAAATAGCCAGTTTTCTCGCTATTCTTTGGATTTTTCTTTAGACAGAGAGAGATTCATGGAAACATATGGTGTTCCTGATTCTCCTTTCCAGAGAGAAGATGAATCATCAGCTGCTTTCCAGTCTGGGCTTGAACGAGAGGGAATCTGCAGTTCTCAGATGAATTCTGCGTTCACTACTGAGCAGGAAGCTTGAGTTGTAAAAGAAGAGTCATGCATTCCCTATGTCAGGCCTCATACGATTTTCTAAACTGAGGCCTCTCTAAGATGATGGAAGAAATTGCACGAGTGTCCTAGAGTGCATTGATAGGTCAAATCTGAATTCAGAGGGGATTGCTAAAAGAAAGCTGTAGTTTCTTTCCCCTTCTTTGTCCCTTTGCTATGCGGTCCATTTTCGGCAGGGGGCAAAATCACGATTCTTCCCTTCTTTGGATTTCTTTTTAGACAGAGAGATTCGTGAAAACATATGGTGTTCCTGGTTCCAGACAGAAGGTGACTCACCAGCCTCTTTGCAAATCTGGGCTTGAACGAGAGGGAATCTTGAGTTCTCAGTGGAATTCTGCGTTCACTACTGCGCGGGAAGCTTGAGTTGTAAGAGTAGAGTTCTGCATTCCCTACTGTTTGCTACTGAGGGTGTATCCTGAGTTTTAATAGTAGAATAGTGCATTCGCCATAACAGGCCTCATAAGAATTTCCAGCATCTCTATGATGCTCAGAGAAACTGCATTTCGATGTCAAATCTGAACACTCATGGGATTGCTAAACCAGTGCTTTAGTTGTTTTCCCTTTTTTGTATTTTTGCTATGCACTCACTACTGAGCTGTAAAAGCAGGAATCTGAGTTGTAAAAGTAGGAATTTGGTATAAGAGGACTCATAAGACTTCGCAACGTGAGGTTACTGTCGGATGCTCAGAGAAACAACACAATGGTCCTGGACCGCATTTCGATGTCTAATCTGAACACTCGTGGGATTGCTAAACCAGCGCTGCAGTTATCTTTTCCCATGTTTATGCGTTTGCTAGGCACTCCACTTTGGGAAGAGGGGAAATAGCCAGTTTTCTCGCTATTCTTTGGATTTTTCTTTAGACAGAGAGAGATTCATGGAAACATATGGTGTTCCTGATTCTCCTTTCCAGAGAGAAGATGAATCATCAGCTGCTTTCCAGTCTGGGCTTGAACGAGAGGGAATCTGCAGTTCTCAGATGAATTCTGCGTTCACTACTGAGCAGGAAGCTTGAGTTGTAAAAGAAGAGTCATGCATTCCCTATGTCAGGCCTCATACGATTTTCTAAACTGAGGCCTCTCTAAGATGATGGAAGAAATTGCACGAGTGTCCTAGAGTGCATTGATAGGTCAAATCTGAATTCAGAGGGGATTGCTAAAAGAAAGCTGTAGTTTCTTTCCCCTTCTTTGTCCCTTTGCTATGCGGTCCATTTTCGGCAGGGGGCAAAATCACGATTCTTCCCTTCTTTGGATTTCTTTTTAGACAGAGAGATTCGTGAAAACATATGGTGTTCCTGGTTCCAGACAGAAGGTGACTCACCAGCCTCTTTGCAAATCTGGGCTTGAACGAGAGGGAATCTTGAGTTCTCAGTGGAATTCTGCGTTCACTACTGCGCGGGAAGCTTGAGTTGTAAGAGTAGAGTTCTGCATTCCCTACTGTTTGCTACTGAGGGTGTATCCTGAGTTTTAATAGTAGAATAGTGCATTCGCCATAACAGGCCTCATAAGAATTTCCAGCATCTCTATGATGCTCAGAGAAACTGCATTTCGATGTCAAATCTGAACACTCATGGGATTGCTAAACCAGTGCTTTAGTTGTTTTCCCTTTTTTGTATTTTTGCTATGCACTCACTACTGAGCTGTAAAAGCAGGAATCTGAGTTGTAAAAGTAGGAATTTGGTATAAGAGGACTCATAAGACTTCGCAACGTGAGGTTACTGTCGGATGCTCAGAGAAACAACACAATGGTCCTGGACCGCATTTCGATGTCTAATCTGAACACTCGTGGGATTGCTAAACCAGCGCTGCAGTTATCTTTTCCCATGTTTATGCGTTTGCTAGGCACTCCACTTTGGGAAGAGGGGAAATAGCCAGTTTTCTCGCTATTCTTTGGATTTTTCTTTAGACAGAGAGAGATTCATGGAAACATATGGTGTTCCTGATTCTCCTTTCCAGAGAGAAGATGAATCATCAGCTGCTTTCCAGTCTGGGCTTGAACGAGAGGGAATCTGCAGTTCTCAGATGAATTCTGCGTTCACTACTGAGCAGGAAGCTTGAGTTGTAAAAGAAGAGTCATGCATTCCCTATGTCAGGCCTCATACGATTTTCTAAACTGAGGCCTCTCTAAGATGATGGAAGAAATTGCACGAGTGTCCTAGAGTGCATTGATAGGTCAAATCTGAATTCAGAGGGGATTGCTAAAAGAAAGCTGTAGTTTCTTTCCCCTTCTTTGTCCCTTTGCTATGCGGTCCATTTTCGGCAGGGGGCAAAATCACGATTCTTCCCTTCTTTGGATTTCTTTTTAGACAGAGAGATTCGTGAAAACATATGGTGTTCCTGGTTCCAGACAGAAGGTGACTCACCAGCCTCTTTGCAAATCTGGGCTTGAACGAGAGGGAATCTTGAGTTCTCAGTGGAATTCTGCGTTCACTACTGCGCGGGAAGCTTGAGTTGTAAGAGTAGAGTTCTGCATTCCCTACTGTTTGCTACTGAGGGTGTATCCTGAGTTTTAATAGTAGAATAGTGCATTCGCCATAACAGGCCTCATAAGAATTTCCAGCATCTCTATGATGCTCAGAGAAACTGCATTTCGATGTCAAATCTGAACACTCATGGGATTGCTAAACCAGTGCTTTAGTTGTTTTCCCTTTTTTGTATTTTTGCTATGCACTCACTACTGAGCTGTAAAAGCAGGAATCTGAGTTGTAAAAGTAGGAATTTGGTATAAGAGGACTCATAAGACTTCGCAACGTGAGGTTACTGTCGGATGCTCAGAGAAACAACACAATGGTCCTGGACCGCATTTCGATGTCTAATCTGAACACTCGTGGGATTGCTAAACCAGCGCTGCAGTTATCTTTTCCCATGTTTATGCGTTTGCTAGGCACTCCACTTTGGGAAGAGGGGAAATAGCCAGTTTTCTCGCTATTCTTTGGATTTTTCTTTAGACAGAGAGAGATTCATGGAAACATATGGTGTTCCTGATTCTCCTTTCCAGAGAGAAGATGAATCATCAGCTGCTTTCCAGTCTGGGCTTGAACGAGAGGGAATCTGCAGTTCTCAGATGAATTCTGCGTTCACTACTGAGCAGGAAGCTTGAGTTGTAAAAGAAGAGTCATGCATTCCCTATGTCAGGCCTCATACGATTTTCTAAACTGAGGCCTCTCTAAGATGATGGAAGAAATTGCACGAGTGTCCTAGAGTGCATTGATAGGTCAAATCTGAATTCAGAGGGGATTGCTAAAAGAAAGCTGTAGTTTCTTTCCCCTTCTTTGTCCCTTTGCTATGCGGTCCATTTTCGGCAGGGGGCAAAATCACGATTCTTCCCTTCTTTGGATTTCTTTTTAGACAGAGAGATTCGTGAAAACATATGGTGTTCCTGGTTCCAGACAGAAGGTGACTCACCAGCCTCTTTGCAAATCTGGGCTTGAACGAGAGGGAATCTTGAGTTCTCAGTGGAATTCTGCGTTCACTACTGCGCGGGAAGCTTGAGTTGTAAGAGTAGAGTTCTGCATTCCCTACTGTTTGCTACTGAGGGTGTATCCTGAGTTTTAATAGTAGAATAGTGCATTCGCCATAACAGGCCTCATAAGAATTTCCAGCATCTCTATGATGCTCAGAGAAACTGCATTTCGATGTCAAATCTGAACACTCATGGGATTGCTAAACCAGTGCTTTAGTTGTTTTCCCTTTTTTGTATTTTTGCTATGCACTCACTACTGAGCTGTAAAAGCAGGAATCTGAGTTGTAAAAGTAGGAATTTGGTATAAGAGGACTCATAAGACTTCGCAACGTGAGGTTACTGTCGGATGCTCAGAGAAACAACACAATGGTCCTGGACCGCATTTCGATGTCTAATCTGAACACTCGTGGGATTGCTAAACCAGCGCTGCAGTTATCTTTTCCCATGTTTATGCGTTTGCTAGGCACTCCACTTTGGGAAGAGGGGAAATAGCCAGTTTTCTCGCTATTCTTTGGATTTTTCTTTAGACAGAGAGAGATTCATGGAAACATATGGTGTTCCTGATTCTCCTTTCCAGAGAGAAGATGAATCATCAGCTGCTTTCCAGTCTGGGCTTGAACGAGAGGGAATCTGCAGTTCTCAGATGAATTCTGCGTTCACTACTGAGCAGGAAGCTTGAGTTGTAAAAGAAGAGTCATGCATTCCCTATGTCAGGCCTCATACGATTTTCTAAACTGAGGCCTCTCTAAGATGATGGAAGAAATTGCACGAGTGTCCTAGAGTGCATTGATAGGTCAAATCTGAATTCAGAGGGGATTGCTAAAAGAAAGCTGTAGTTTCTTTCCCCTTCTTTGTCCCTTTGCTATGCGGTCCATTTTCGGCAGGGGGCAAAATCACGATTCTTCCCTTCTTTGGATTTCTTTTTAGACAGAGAGATTCGTGAAAACATATGGTGTTCCTGGTTCCAGACAGAAGGTGACTCACCAGCCTCTTTGCAAATCTGGGCTTGAACGAGAGGGAATCTTGAGTTCTCAGTGGAATTCTGCGTTCACTACTGCGCGGGAAGCTTGAGTTGTAAGAGTAGAGTTCTGCATTCCCTACTGTTTGCTACTGAGGGTGTATCCTGAGTTTTAATAGTAGAATAGTGCATTCGCCATAACAGGCCTCATAAGAATTTCCAGCATCTCTATGATGCTCAGAGAAACTGCATTTCGATGTCAAATCTGAACACTCATGGGATTGCTAAACCAGTGCTTTAGTTGTTTTCCCTTTTTTGTATTTTTGCTATGCACTCACTACTGAGCTGTAAAAGCAGGAATCTGAGTTGTAAAAGTAGGAATTTGGTATAAGAGGACTCATAAGACTTCGCAACGTGAGGTTACTGTCGGATGCTCAGAGAAACAACACAATGGTCCTGGACCGCATTTCGATGTCTAATCTGAACACTCGTGGGATTGCTAAACCAGCGCTGCAGTTATCTTTTCCCATGTTTATGCGTTTGCTAGGCACTCCACTTTGGGAAGAGGGGAAATAGCCAGTTTTCTCGCTATTCTTTGGATTTTTCTTTAGAGAGAGATTCATGGAAACATATGGTGTTCCTGATTCTCCTTTCCAGAGAGAAGATGAATCATCAGCTGCTTTCCAGTCTGGGCTTGAACGAGAGGGAATCTGCAGTTCTCAGATGAATTCTGCGTTCACTACTGAGCAGGAAGCTTGAGTTGTAAAAGAAGAGTCATGCATTCCCTATGTCAGGCCTCATACGATTTTCTAAACTGAGGCCTCTCTAAGATGATGGAAGAAATTGCACGAGTGTCCTAGAGTGCATTGATAGGTCAAATCTGAATTCAGAGGGGATTGCTAAAAGAAAGCTGTAGTTTCTTTCCCCTTCTTTGTCCCTTTGCTATGCGGTGCATTTTCGGCAGGGGGCAAAATCACGATTCTTCCCTTCTTTGGATTTCTTTTTAGACAGAGAGATTCGTGAAAACATATGGTGTTCCTGGTTCCAGACAGAAGGTGACTCACCAGCCTCTTTGCAAATCTGGGCTTGAACGAGAGGGAATCTTGAGTTCTCAGTGGAATTCTGCGTTCACTACTGCGCGGGAAGCTTGAGTTGTAAGAGTAGAGTTCTGCATTCCCTACTGTTTGCTACTGAGGGTGTATCCTGAGTTTTAATAGTAGAATAGTGCATTCGCCATAACAGGCCTCATAAGAATTTCCAGCATCTCTATGATGCTCAGAGAAACTGCATTTCGATGTCAAATCTGAACACTCATGGGATTGCTAAACCAGTGCTTTAGTTGTTTTCCCTTTTTTGTATTTTTGCTATGCACTCACTACTGAGCTGTAAAAGCAGGAATCTGAGTTGTAAAAGTAGGAATTTGGTATAAGAGGACTCATAAGACTTCGCAACGTGAGGTTACTGTCGGATGCTCAGAGAAACAACACAATGGTCCTGGACCGCATTTCGATGTCTAATCTGAACACTCGTGGGATTGCTAAACCAGCGCTGCAGTTATCTTTTCCCATGTTTATGCGTTTGCTAGGCACTCCACTTTGGGAAGAGGGGAAATAGCCAGTTTTCTCGCTATTCTTTGGATTTTTCTTTAGACAGAGAGAGATTCATGGAAACATATGGTGTTCCTGATTCTCCTTTCCAGAGAGAAGATGAATCATCAGCTGCTTTCCAGTCTGGGCTTGAACGAGAGGGAATCTGCAGTTCTCAGATGAATTCTGCGTTCACTACTGAGCAGGAAGCTTGAGTTGTAAAAGAAGAGTCATGCATTCCCTATGTCAGGCCTCATACGATTTTCTAAACTGAGGCCTCTCTAAGATGATGGAAGAAATTGCACGAGTGTCCTAGAGTGCATTGATAGGTCAAATCTGAATTCAGAGGGGATTGCTAAAAGAAAGCTGTAGTTTCTTTCCCCTTCTTTGTCCCTTTGCTATGCGGTGCATTTTCGGCAGGGGGCAAAATCACGATTCTTCCCTTCTTTGGATTTCTTTTTAGACAGAGAGATTCGTGAAAACATATGGTGTTCCTGGTTCCAGACAGAAGGTGACTCACCAGCCTCTTTGCAAATCTGGGCTTGAACGAGAGGGAATCTTGAGTTCTCAGTGGAATTCTGCGTTCACTACTGCGCGGGAAGCTTGAGTTGTAAGAGTAGAGTTCTGCATTCCCTACTGTTTGCTACTGAGGGTGTATCCTGAGTTTTAATAGTAGAATAGTGCATTCGCCATAACAGGCCTCATAAGAATTTCCAGCATCTCTATGATGCTCAGAGAAACTGCATTTCGATGTCAAATCTGAACACTCATGGGATTGCTAAACCAGTGCTTTAGTTGTTTTCCCTTTTTTGTATTTTTGCTATGCACTCACTACTGAGCTGTAAAAGCAGGAATCTGAGTTGTAAAAGTAGGAATTTGGTATAAGAGGACTCATAAGACTTCGCAACGTGAGGTTACTGTCGGATGCTCAGAGAAACAACACAATGGTCCTGGACCGCATTTCGATGTCTAATCTGAACACTCGTGGGATTGCTAAACCAGCGCTGCAGTTATCTTTTCCCATGTTTATGCGTTTGCTAGGCACTCCACTTTGGGAAGAGGGGAAATAGCCAGTTTTCTCGCTATTCTTTGGATTTTTCTTTAGACAGAGAGAGATTCATGGAAACATATGGTGTTCCTGATTCTCCTTTCCAGAGAGAAGATGAATCATCAGCTGCTTTCCAGTCTGGGCTTGAACGAGAGGGAATCTGCAGTTCTCAGATGAATTCTGCGTTCACTACTGAGCAGGAAGCTTGAGTTGTAAAAGAAGAGTCATGCATTCCCTATGTCAGGCCTCATACGATTTTCTAAACTGAGGCCTCTCTAAGATGATGGAAGAAATTGCACGAGTGTCCTAGAGTGCATTGATAGGTCAAATCTGAATTCAGAGGGGATTGCTAAAAGAAAGCTGTAGTTTCTTTCCCCTTCTTTGTCCCTTTGCTATGCGGTCCATTTTCGGCAGGGGGCAAAATCACGATTCTTCCCTTCTTTGGATTTCTTTTTAGACAGAGAGATTCGTGAAAACATATGGTGTTCCTGGTTCCAGACAGAAGGTGACTCACCAGCCTCTTTGCAAATCTGGGCTTGAACGAGAGGGAATCTTGAGTTCTCAGTGGAATTCTGCGTTCACTACTGCGCGGGAAGCTTGAGTTGTAAGAGTAGAGTTCTGCATTCCCTACTGTTTGCTACTGAGGGTGTATCCTGAGTTTTAATAGTAGAATAGTGCATTCGCCATAACAGGCCTCATAAGAATTTCCAGCATCTCTATGATGCTCAGAGAAACTGCATTTCGATGTCAAATCTGAACACTCATGGGATTGCTAAACCAGTGCTTTAGTTGTTTTCCCTTTTTTGTATTTTTGCTATGCACTCACTACTGAGCTGTAAAAGCAGGAATCTGAGTTGTAAAAGTAGGAATTTGGTATAAGAGGACTCATAAGACTTCGCAACGTGAGGTTACTGTCGGATGCTCAGAGAAACAACACAATGGTCCTGGACCGCATTTCGATGTCTAATCTGAACACTCGTGGGATTGCTAAACCAGCGCTGCAGTTATCTTTTCCCATGTTTATGCGTTTGCTAGGCACTCCACTTTGGGAAGAGGGGAAATAGCCAGTTTTCTCGCTATTCTTTGGATTTTTCTTTAGACAGAGAGAGATTCATGGAAACATATGGTGTTCCTGATTCTCCTTTCCAGAGAGAAGATGAATCATCAGCTGCTTTCCAGTCTGGGCTTGAACGAGAGGGAATCTGCAGTTCTCAGATGAATTCTGCGTTCACTACTGAGCAGGAAGCTTGAGTTGTAAAAGAAGAGTCATGCATTCCCTATGTCAGGCCTCATACGATTTTCTAAACTGAGGCCTCTCTAAGATGATGGAAGAAATTGCACGAGTGTCCTAGAGTGCATTGATAGGTCAAATCTGAATTCAGAGGGGATTGCTAAAAGAAAGCTGTAGTTTCTTTCCCCTTCTTTGTCCCTTTGCTATGCGGTCCATTTTCGGCAGGGGGCAAAATCACGATTCTTCCCTTCTTTGGATTTCTTTTTAGACAGAGAGATTCGTGAAAACATATGGTGTTCCTGGTTCCAGACAGAAGGTGACTCACCAGCCTCTTTGCAAATCTGGGCTTGAACGAGAGGGAATCTTGAGTTCTCAGTGGAATTCTGCGTTCACTACTGCGCGGGAAGCTTGAGTTGTAAGAGTAGAGTTCTGCATTCCCTACTGTTTGCTACTGAGGGTGTATCCTGAGTTTTAATAGTAGAATAGTGCATTCGCCATAACAGGCCTCATAAGAATTTCCAGCATCTCTATGATGCTCAGAGAAACTGCATTTCGATGTCAAATCTGAACACTCATGGGATTGCTAAACCAGTGCTTTAGTTGTTTTCCCTTTTTTGTATTTTTGCTATGCACTCACTACTGAGCTGTAAAAGCAGGAATCTGAGTTGTAAAAGTAGGAATTTGGTATAAGAGGACTCATAAGACTTCGCAACGTGAGGTTACTGTCGGATGCTCAGAGAAACAACACAATGGTCCTGGACCGCATTTCGATGTCTAATCTGAACACTCGTGGGATTGCTAAACCAGCGCTGCAGTTATCTTTTCCCATGTTTATGCGTTTGCTAGGCACTCCACTTTGGGAAGAGGGGAAATAGCCAGTTTTCTCGCTATTCTTTGGATTTTTCTTTAGACAGAGAGAGATTCATGGAAACATATGGTGTTCCTGATTCTCCTTTCCAGAGAGAAGATGAATCATCAGCTGCTTTCCAGTCTGGGCTTGAACGAGAGGGAATCTGCAGTTCTCAGATGAATTCTGCGTTCACTACTGAGCAGGAAGCTTGAGTTGTAAAAGAAGAGTCATGCATTCCCTATGTCAGGCCTCATACGATTTTCTAAACTGAGGCCTCTCTAAGATGATGGAAGAAATTGCACGAGTGTCCTAGAGTGCATTGATAGGTCAAATCTGAATTCAGAGGGGATTGCTAAAAGAAAGCTGTAGTTTCTTTCCCCTTCTTTGTCCCTTTGCTATGCGGTCCATTTTCGGCAGGGGGCAAAATCACGATTCTTCCCTTCTTTGGATTTCTTTTTAGACAGAGAGATTCGTGAAAACATATGGTGTTCCTGGTTCCAGACAGAAGGTGACTCACCAGCCTCTTTGCAAATCTGGGCTTGAACGAGAGGGAATCTTGAGTTCTCAGTGGAATTCTGCGTTCACTACTGCGCGGGAAGCTTGAGTTGTAAGAGTAGAGTTCTGCATTCCCTACTGTTTGCTACTGAGGGTGTATCCTGAGTTTTAATAGTAGAATAGTGCATTCGCCATAACAGGCCTCATAAGAATTTCCAGCATCTCTATGATGCTCAGAGAAACTGCATTTCGATGTCAAATCTGAACACTCATGGGATTGCTAAACCAGTGCTTTAGTTGTTTTCCCTTTTTTGTATTTTTGCTATGCACTCACTACTGAGCTGTAAAAGCAGGAATCTGAGTTGTAAAAGTAGGAATTTGGTATAAGAGGACTCATAAGACTTCGCAACGTGAGGTTACTGTCGGATGCTCAGAGAAACAACACAATGGTCCTGGACCGCATTTCGATGTCTAATCTGAACACTCGTGGGATTGCTAAACCAGCGCTGCAGTTATCTTTTCCCATGTTTATGCGTTTGCTAGGCACTCCACTTTGGGAAGAGGGGAAATAGCCAGTTTTCTCGCTATTCTTTGGATTTTTCTTTAGACAGAGAGAGATTCATGGAAACATATGGTGTTCCTGATTCTCCTTTCCAGAGAGAAGATGAATCATCAGCTGCTTTCCAGTCTGGGCTTGAACGAGAGGGAATCTGCAGTTCTCAGATGAATTCTGCGTTCACTACTGAGCAGGAAGCTTGAGTTGTAAAAGAAGAGTCATGCATTCCCTATGTCAGGCCTCATACGATTTTCTAAACTGAGGCCTCTCTAAGATGATGGAAGAAATTGCACGAGTGTCCTAGAGTGCATTGATAGGTCAAATCTGAATTCAGAGGGGATTGCTAAAAGAAAGCTGTAGTTTCTTTCCCCTTCTTTGTCCCTTTGCTATGCGGTCCATTTTCGGCAGGGGGCAAAATCACGATTCTTCCCTTCTTTGGATTTCTTTTTAGACAGAGAGATTCGTGAAAACATATGGTGTTCCTGGTTCCAGACAGAAGGTGACTCACCAGCCTCTTTGCAAATCTGGGCTTGAACGAGAGGGAATCTTGAGTTCTCAGTGGAATTCTGCGTTCACTACTGCGCGGGAAGCTTGAGTTGTAAGAGTAGAGTTCTGCATTCCCTACTGTTTGCTACTGAGGGTGTATCCTGAGTTTTAATAGTAGAATAGTGCATTCGCCATAACAGGCCTCATAAGAATTTCCAGCATCTCTATGATGCTCAGAGAAACTGCATTTCGATGTCAAATCTGAACACTCATGGGATTGCTAAACCAGTGCTTTAGTTGTTTTCCCTTTTTTGTATTTTTGCTATGCACTCACTACTGAGCTGTAAAAGCAGGAATCTGAGTTGTAAAAGTAGGAATTTGGTATAAGAGGACTCATAAGACTTCGCAACGTGAGGTTACTGTCGGATGCTCAGAGAAACAACACAATGGTCCTGGACCGCATTTCGATGTCTAATCTGAACACTCGTGGGATTGCTAAACCAGCGCTGCAGTTATCTTTTCCCATGTTTATGCGTTTGCTAGGCACTCCACTTTGGGAAGAGGGGAAATAGCCAGTTTTCTCGCTATTCTTTGGATTTTTCTTTAGACAGAGAGAGATTCATGGAAACATATGGTGTTCCTGATTCTCCTTTCCAGAGAGAAGATGAATCATCAGCTGCTTTCCAGTCTGGGCTTGAACGAGAGGGAATCTGCAGTTCTCAGATGAATTCTGCGTTCACTACTGAGCAGGAAGCTTGAGTTGTAAAAGAAGAGTCATGCATTCCCTATGTCAGGCCTCATACGATTTTCTAAACTGAGGCCTCTCTAAGATGATGGAAGAAATTGCACGAGTGTCCTAGAGTGCATTGATAGGTCAAATCTGAATTCAGAGGGGATTGCTAAAAGAAAGCTGTAGTTTCTTTCCCCTTCTTTGTCCCTTTGCTATGCGGTCCATTTTCGGCAGGGGGCAAAATCACGATTCTTCCCTTCTTTGGATTTCTTTTTAGACAGAGAGATTCGTGAAAACATATGGTGTTCCTGGTTCCAGACAGAAGGTGACTCACCAGCCTCTTTGCAAATCTGGGCTTGAACGAGAGGGAATCTTGAGTTCTCAGTGGAATTCTGCGTTCACTACTGCGCGGGAAGCTTGAGTTGTAAGAGTAGAGTTCTGCATTCCCTACTGTTTGCTACTGAGGGTGTATCCTGAGTTTTAATAGTAGAATAGTGCATTCGCCATAACAGGCCTCATAAGAATTTCCAGCATCTCTATGATGCTCAGAGAAACTGCATTTCGATGTCAAATCTGAACACTCATGGGATTGCTAAACCAGTGCTTTAGTTGTTTTCCCTTTTTTGTATTTTTGCTATGCACTCACTACTGAGCTGTAAAAGCAGGAATCTGAGTTGTAAAAGTAGGAATTTGGTATAAGAGGACTCATAAGACTTCGCAACGTGAGGTTACTGTCGGATGCTCAGAGAAACAACACAATGGTCCTGGACCGCATTTCGATGTCTAATCTGAACACTCGTGGGATTGCTAAACCAGCGCTGCAGTTATCTTTTCCCATGTTTATGCGTTTGCTAGGCACTCCACTTTGGGAAGAGGGGAAATAGCCAGTTTTCTCGCTATTCTTTGGATTTTTCTTTAGACAGAGAGAGATTCATGGAAACATATGGTGTTCCTGATTCTCCTTTCCAGAGAGAAGATGAATCATCAGCTGCTTTCCAGTCTGGGCTTGAACGAGAGGGAATCTGCAGTTCTCAGATGAATTCTGCGTTCACTACTGAGCAGGAAGCTTGAGTTGTAAAAGAAGAGTCATGCATTCCCTATGTCAGGCCTCATACGATTTTCTAAACTGAGGCCTCTCTAAGATGATGGAAGAAATTGCACGAGTGTCCTAGAGTGCATTGATAGGTCAAATCTGAATTCAGAGGGGATTGCTAAAAGAAAGCTGTAGTTTCTTTCCCCTTCTTTGTCCCTTTGCTATGCGGTCCATTTTCGGCAGGGGGCAAAATCACGATTCTTCCCTTCTTTGGATTTCTTTTTAGACAGAGAGATTCGTGAAAACATATGGTGTTCCTGGTTCCAGACAGAAGGTGACTCACCAGCCTCTTTGCAAATCTGGGCTTGAACGAGAGGGAATCTTGAGTTCTCAGTGGAATTCTGCGTTCACTACTGCGCGGGAAGCTTGAGTTGTAAGAGTAGAGTTCTGCATTCCCTACTGTTTGCTACTGAGGGTGTATCCTGAGTTTTAATAGTAGAATAGTGCATTCGCCATAACAGGCCTCATAAGAATTTCCAGCATCTCTATGATGCTCAGAGAAACTGCATTTCGATGTCAAATCTGAACACTCATGGGATTGCTAAACCAGTGCTTTAGTTGTTTTCCCTTTTTTGTATTTTTGCTATGCACTCACTACTGAGCTGTAAAAGCAGGAATCTGAGTTGTAAAAGTAGGAATTTGGTATAAGAGGACTCATAAGACTTCGCAACGTGAGGTTACTGTCGGATGCTCAGAGAAACAACACAATGGTCCTGGACCGCATTTCGATGTCTAATCTGAACACTCGTGGGATTGCTAAACCAGCGCTGCAGTTATCTTTTCCCATGTTTATGCGTTTGCTAGGCACTCCACTTTGGGAAGAGGGGAAATAGCCAGTTTTCTCGCTATTCTTTGGATTTTTCTTTAGACAGAGAGAGATTCATGGAAACATATGGTGTTCCTGATTCTCCTTTCCAGAGAGAAGATGAATCATCAGCTGCTTTCCAGTCTGGGCTTGAACGAGAGGGAATCTGCAGTTCTCAGATGAATTCTGCGTTCACTACTGAGCAGGAAGCTTGAGTTGTAAAAGAAGAGTCATGCATTCCCTATGTCAGGCCTCATACGATTTTCTAAACTGAGGCCTCTCTAAGATGATGGAAGAAATTGCACGAGTGTCCTAGAGTGCATTGATAGGTCAAATCTGAATTCAGAGGGGATTGCTAAAAGAAAGCTGTAGTTTCTTTCCCCTTCTTTGTCCCTTTGCTATGCGGTCCATTTTCGGCAGGGGGCAAAATCACGATTCTTCCCTTCTTTGGATTTCTTTTTAGACAGAGAGATTCGTGAAAACATATGGTGTTCCTGGTTCCAGACAGAAGGTGACTCACCAGCCTCTTTGCAAATCTGGGCTTGAACGAGAGGGAATCTTGAGTTCTCAGTGGAATTCTGCGTTCACTACTGCGCGGGAAGCTTGAGTTGTAAGAGTAGAGTTCTGCATTCCCTACTGTTTGCTACTGAGGGTGTATCCTGAGTTTTAATAGTAGAATAGTGCATTCGCCATAACAGGCCTCATAAGAATTTCCAGCATCTCTATGATGCTCAGAGAAACTGCATTTCGATGTCAAATCTGAACACTCATGGGATTGCTAAACCAGTGCTTTAGTTGTTTTCCCTTTTTTGTATTTTTGCTATGCACTCACTACTGAGCTGTAAAAGCAGGAATCTGAGTTGTAAAAGTAGGAATTTGGTATAAGAGGACTCATAAGACTTCGCAACGTGAGGTTACTGTCGGATGCTCAGAGAAACAACACAATGGTCCTGGACCGCATTTCGATGTCTAATCTGAACACTCGTGGGATTGCTAAACCAGCGCTGCAGTTATCTTTTCCCATGTTTATGCGTTTGCTAGGCACTCCACTTTGGGAAGAGGGGAAATAGCCAGTTTTCTCGCTATTCTTTGGATTTTTCTTTAGACAGAGAGAGATTCATGGAAACATATGGTGTTCCTGATTCTCCTTTCCAGAGAGAAGATGAATCATCAGCTGCTTTCCAGTCTGGGCTTGAACGAGAGGGAATCTGCAGTTCTCAGATGAATTCTGCGTTCACTACTGAGCAGGAAGCTTGAGTTGTAAAAGAAGAGTCATGCATTCCCTATGTCAGGCCTCATACGATTTTCTAAACTGAGGCCTCTCTAAGATGATGGAAGAAATTGCACGAGTGTCCTAGAGTGCATTGATAGGTCAAATCTGAATTCAGAGGGGATTGCTAAAAGAAAGCTGTAGTTTCTTTCCCCTTCTTTGTCCCTTTGCTATGCGGTCCATTTTCGGCAGGGGGCAAAATCACGATTCTTCCCTTCTTTGGATTTCTTTTTAGACAGAGAGATTCGTGAAAACATATGGTGTTCCTGGTTCCAGACAGAAGGTGACTCACCAGCCTCTTTGCAAATCTGGGCTTGAACGAGAGGGAATCTTGAGTTCTCAGTGGAATTCTGCGTTCACTACTGCGCGGGAAGCTTGAGTTGTAAGAGTAGAGTTCTGCATTCCCTACTGTTTGCTACTGAGGGTGTATCCTGAGTTTTAATAGTAGAATAGTGCATTCGCCATAACAGGCCTCATAAGAATTTCCAGCATCTCTATGATGCTCAGAGAAACTGCATTTCGATGTCAAATCTGAACACTCATGGGATTGCTAAACCAGTGCTTTAGTTGTTTTCCCTTTTTTGTATTTTTGCTATGCACTCACTACTGAGCTGTAAAAGCAGGAATCTGAGTTGTAAAAGTAGGAATTTGGTATAAGAGGACTCATAAGACTTCGCAACGTGAGGTTACTGTCGGATGCTCAGAGAAACAACACAATGGTCCTGGACCGCATTTCGATGTCTAATCTGAACACTCGTGGGATTGCTAAACCAGCGCTGCAGTTATCTTTTCCCATGTTTATGCGTTTGCTAGGCACTCCACTTTGGGAAGAGGGGAAATAGCCAGTTTTCTCGCTATTCTTTGGATTTTTCTTTAGACAGAGAGAGATTCATGGAAACATATGGTGTTCCTGATTCTCCTTTCCAGAGAGAAGATGAATCATCAGCTGCTTTCCAGTCTGGGCTTGAACGAGAGGGAATCTGCAGTTCTCAGATGAATTCTGCGTTCACTACTGAGCAGGAAGCTTGAGTTGTAAAAGAAGAGTCATGCATTCCCTATGTCAGGCCTCATACGATTTTCTAAACTGAGGCCTCTCTAAGATGATGGAAGAAATTGCACGAGTGTCCTAGAGTGCATTGATAGGTCAAATCTGAATTCAGAGGGGATTGCTAAAAGAAAGCTGTAGTTTCTTTCCCCTTCTTTGTCCCTTTGCTATGCGGTGCATTTTCGGCAGGGGGCAAAATCACGATTCTTCCCTTCTTTGGATTTCTTTTTAGACAGAGAGATTCGTGAAAACATATGGTGTTCCTGGTTCCAGACAGAAGGTGACTCACCAGCCTCTTTGCAAATCTGGGCTTGAACGAGAGGGAATCTTGAGTTCTCAGTGGAATTCTGCGTTCACTACTGCGCGGGAAGCTTGAGTTGTAAGAGTAGAGTTCTGCATTCCCTACTGTTTGCTACTGAGGGTGTATCCTGAGTTTTAATAGTAGAATAGTGCATTCGCCATAACAGGCCTCATAAGAATTTCCAGCATCTCTATGATGCTCAGAGAAACTGCATTTCGATGTCAAATCTGAACACTCATGGGATTGCTAAACCAGTGCTTTAGTTGTTTTCCCTTTTTTGTATTTTTGCTATGCACTCACTACTGAGCTGTAAAAGCAGGAATCTGAGTTGTAAAAGTAGGAATTTGGTATAAGAGGACTCATAAGACTTCGCAACGTGAGGTTACTGTCGGATGCTCAGAGAAACAACACAATGGTCCTGGACCGCATTTCGATGTCTAATCTGAACACTCGTGGGATTGCTAAACCAGCGCTGCAGTTATCTTTTCCCATGTTTATGCGTTTGCTAGGCACTCCACTTTGGGAAGAGGGGAAATAGCCAGTTTTCTCGCTATTCTTTGGATTTTTCTTTAGACAGAGAGAGATTCATGGAAACATATGGTGTTCCTGATTCTCCTTTCCAGAGAGAAGATGAATCATCAGCTGCTTTCCAGTCTGGGCTTGAACGAGAGGGAATCTGCAGTTCTCAGATGAATTCTGCGTTCACTACTGAGCAGGAAGCTTGAGTTGTAAAAGAAGAGTCATGCATTCCCTATGTCAGGCCTCATACGATTTTCTAAACTGAGGCCTCTCTAAGATGATGGAAGAAATTGCACGAGTGTCCTAGAGTGCATTGATAGGTCAAATCTGAATTCAGAGGGGATTGCTAAAAGAAAGCTGTAGTTTCTTTCCCCTTCTTTGTCCCTTTGCTATGCGGTGCATTTTCGGCAGGGGGCAAAATCACGATTCTTCCCTTCTTTGGATTTCTTTTTAGACAGAGAGATTCGTGAAAACATATGGTGTTCCTGATTCTCCTTTCCAGAGAGAAGATGAATCATCAGCTGCTTTCCAGTCTGGGCTTGAACGAGAGGGAATCTGCAGTTCTCAGATGAATTCTGCGTTCACTACTGAGCAGGAAGCTTGAGTTGTAAAAGAAGAGTCATGCATTCCCTATGTCAGGCCTCATACGATTTTCTAAACTGAGGCCTCTCTAAGATGATGGAAGAAATTGCACGAGTGTCCTAGAGTGCATTGATAGGTCAAATCTGAATTCAGAGGGGATTGCTAAAAGAAAGCTGTAGTTTCTTTCCCCTTCTTTGTCCCTTTGCTATGCGGTGCATTTTCGGCAGGGGGCAAAATCACGATTCTTCCCTTCTTTGGATTTCTTTTTAGACAGAGAGATTCGTGAAAACATATGGTGTTCCTGGTTCCAGACAGAAGGTGACTCACCAGCCTCTTTGCAAATCTGGGCTTGAACGAGAGGGAATCTTGAGTTCTCAGTGGAATTCTGCGTTCACTACTGCGCGGGAAGCTTGAGTTGTAAGAGTAGAGTTCTGCATTCCCTACTGTTTGCTACTGAGGGTGTATCCTGAGTTTTAATAGTAGAATAGTGCATTCGCCATAACAGGCCTCATAAGAATTTCCAGCATCTCTATGATGCTCAGAGAAACTGCATTTCGATGTCAAATCTGAACACTCATGGGATTGCTAAACCAGTGCTTTAGTTGTTTTCCCTTTTTTGTATTTTTGCTATGCACTCACTACTGAGCTGTAAAAGCAGGAATCTGAGTTGTAAAAGTAGGAATTTGGTATAAGAGGACTCATAAGACTTCGCAACGTGAGGTTACTGTCGGATGCTCAGAGAAACAACACAATGGTCCTGGACCGCATTTCGATGTCTAATCTGAACACTCGTGGGATTGCTAAACCAGCGCTGCAGTTATCTTTTCCCATGTTTATGCGTTTGCTAGGCACTCCACTTTGGGAAGAGGGGAAATAGCCAGTTTTCTCGCTATTCTTTGGATTTTTCTTTAGACAGAGAGAGATTCATGGAAACATATGGTGTTCCTGATTCTCCTTTCCAGAGAGAAGATGAATCATCAGCTGCTTTCCAGTCTGGGCTTGAACGAGAGGGAATCTGCAGTTCTCAGATGAATTCTGCGTTCACTACTGAGCAGGAAGCTTGAGTTGTAAAAGAAGAGTCATGCATTCCCTATGTCAGGCCTCATACGATTTTCTAAACTGAGGCCTCTCTAAGATGATGGAAGAAATTGCACGAGTGTCCTAGAGTGCATTGATAGGTCAAATCTGAATTCAGAGGGGATTGCTAAAAGAAAGCTGTAGTTTCTTTCCCCTTCTTTGTCCCTTTGCTATGCGGTGCATTTTCGGCAGGGGGCAAAATCACGATTCTTCCCTTCTTTGGATTTCTTTTTAGACAGAGAGATTCGTGAAAACATATGGTGTTCCTGATTCTCCTTTCCAGAGAGAAGATGAATCATCAGCTGCTTTCCAGTCTGGGCTTGAACGAGAGGGAATCTGCAGTTCTCAGATGAATTCTGCGTTCACTACTGAGCAGGAAGCTTGAGTTGTAAAAGAAGAGTCATGCATTCCCTATGTCAGGCCTCATACGATTTTCTAAACTGAGGCCTCTCTAAGATGATGGAAGAAATTGCACGAGTGTCCTAGAGTGCATTGATAGGTCAAATCTGAATTCAGAGGGGATTGCTAAAAGAAAGCTGTAGTTTCTTTCCCCTTCTTTGTCCCTTTGCTATGCGGTGCATTTTCGGCAGGGGGCAAAATCACGATTCTTCCCTTCTTTGGATTTCTTTTTAGACAGAGAGATTCGTGAAAACATATGGTGTTCCTGGTTCCAGACAGAAGGTGACTCACCAGCCTCTTTGCAAATCTGAGCTTGAACGAGAGGGAATCTTGAGTTCTCAGTGGAATTCTGCGTTCACTACTGCGCGGGAAGCTTGAGTTGTAAGAGTAGAGTTCTGCATTCCCTACTGTTTGCTACTGAGGGTGTATCCTGAGTTTTAATAGTAGAATAGTGCATTCGCCATAACAGGCCTCATAAGAATTTCCAGCATCTCTATGATGCTCAGAGAAACTGCATTTCGATGTCAAATCTGAACACTCATGGGATTGCTAAACCAGTGCTTTAGTTGTTTTCCCTTTTTTGTATTTTTGCTATGCACTCACTACTGAGCTGTAAAAGCAGGAATCTGAGTTGTAAAAGTAGGAATTTGGTATAAGAGGACTCATAAGACTTCGCAACGTGAGGTTACTGTCGGATGCTCAGAGAAACAACACAATGGTCCTGGACCGCATTTCGATGTCTAATCTGAACACTCGTGGGATTGCTAAACCAGCGCTGCAGTTATCTTTTCCCATGTTTATGCGTTTGCTAGGCACTCCACTTTGGGAAGAGGGGAAATAGCCAGTTTTCTCGCTATTCTTTGGATTTTTCTTTAGACAGAGAGAGATTCATGGAAACATATGGTGTTCCTGATTCTCCTTTCCAGAGAGAAGATGAATCATCAGCTGCTTTCCAGTCTGGGCTTGAACGAGAGGGAATCTGCAGTTCTCAGATGAATTCTGCGTTCACTACTGAGCAGGAAGCTTGAGTTGTAAAAGAAGAGTCATGCATTCCCTATGTCAGGCCTCATACGATTTTCTAAACTGAGGCCTCTCTAAGATGATGGAAGAAATTGCACGAGTGTCCTAGAGTGCATTGATAGGTCAAATCTGAATTCAGAGGGGATTGCTAAAAGAAAGCTGTAGTTTCTTTCCCCTTCTTTGTCCCTTTGCTATGCGGTCCATTTTCGGCAGGGGGCAAAATCACGATTCTTCCCTTCTTTGGATTTCTTTTTAGACAGAGAGATTCGTGAAAACATATGGTGTTCCTGGTTCCAGACAGAAGGTGACTCACCAGCCTCTTTGCAAATCTGGGCTTGAACGAGAGGGAATCTTGAGTTCTCAGTGGAATTCTGCGTTCACTACTGCGCGGGAAGCTTGAGTTGTAAGAGTAGAGTTCTGCATTCCCTACTGTTTGCTACTGAGGGTGTATCCTGAGTTTTAATAGTAGAATAGTGCATTCGCCATAACAGGCCTCATAAGAATTTCCAGCATCTCTATGATGCTCAGAGAAACTGCATTTCGATGTCAAATCTGAACACTCATGGGATTGCTAAACCAGTGCTTTAGTTGTTTTCCCTTTTTTGTATTTTTGCTATGCACTCACTACTGAGCTGTAAAAGCAGGAATCTGAGTTGTAAAAGTAGGAATTTGGTATAAGAGGACTCATAAGACTTCGCAACGTGAGGTTACTGTCGGATGCTCAGAGAAACAACACAATGGTCCTGGACCGCATTTCGATGTCTAATCTGAACACTCGTGGGATTGCTAAACCAGCGCTGCAGTTATCTTTTCCCATGTTTATGCGTTTGCTAGGCACTCCACTTTGGGAAGAGGGGAAATAGCCAGTTTTCTCGCTATTCTTTGGATTTTTCTTTAGACAGAGAGAGATTCATGGAAACATATGGTGTTCCTGATTCTCCTTTCCAGAGAGAAGATGAATCATCAGCTGCTTTCCAGTCTGGGCTTGAACGAGAGGGAATCTGCAGTTCTCAGATGAATTCTGCGTTCACTACTGAGCAGGAAGCTTGAGTTGTAAAAGAAGAGTCATGCATTCCCTATGTCAGGCCTCATACGATTTTCTAAACTGAGGCCTCTCTAAGATGATGGAAGAAATTGCACGAGTGTCCTAGAGTGCATTGATAGGTCAAATCTGAATTCAGAGGGGATTGCTAAAAGAAAGCTGTAGTTTCTTTCCCCTTCTTTGTCCCTTTGCTATGCGGTGCATTTTCGGCAGGGGGCAAAATCACGATTCTTCCCTTCTTTGGATTTCTTTTTAGACAGAGAGATTCGTGAAAACATATGGTGTTCCTGATTCTCCTTTCCAGAGAGAAGATGAATCATCAGCTGCTTTCCAGTCTGGGCTTGAACGAGAGGGAATCTGCAGTTCTCAGATGAATTCTGCGTTCACTACTGAGCAGGAAGCTTGAGTTGTAAAAGAAGAGTCATGCATTCCCTATGTCAGGCCTCATACGATTTTCTAAACTGAGGCCTCTCTAAGATGATGGAAGAAATTGCACGAGTGTCCTAGAGTGCATTGATAGGTCAAATCTGAATTCAGAGGGGATTGCTAAAAGAAAGCTGTAGTTTCTTTCCCCTTCTTTGTCCCTTTGCTATGCGGTGCATTTTCGGCAGGGGGCAAAATCACGATTCTTCCCTTCTTTGGATTTCTTTTTAGACAGAGAGATTCGTGAAAACATATGGTGTTCCTGGTTCCAGACAGAAGGTGACTCACCAGCCTCTTTGCAAATCTGAGCTTGAACGAGAGGGAATCTTGAGTTCTCAGTGGAATTCTGCGTTCACTACTGCGCGGGAAGCTTGAGTTGTAAGAGTAGAGTTCTGCATTCCCTACTGTTTGCTACTGAGGGTGTATCCTGAGTTTTAATAGTAGAATAGTGCATTCGCCATAACAGGCCTCATAAGAATTTCCAGCATCTCTATGATGCTCAGAGAAACTGCATTTCGATGTCAAATCTGAACACTCATGGGATTGCTAAACCAGTGCTTTAGTTGTTTTCCCTTTTTTGTATTTTTGCTATGCACTCACTACTGAGCTGTAAAAGCAGGAATCTGAGTTGTAAAAGTAGGAATTTGGTATAAGAGGACTCATAAGACTTCGCAACGTGAGGTTACTGTCGGATGCTCAGAGAAACAACACAATGGTCCTGGACCGCATTTCGATGTCTAATCTGAACACTCGTGGGATTGCTAAACCAGCGCTGCAGTTATCTTTTCCCATGTTTATGCGTTTGCTAGGCACTCCACTTTGGGAAGAGGGGAAATAGCCAGTTTTCTCGCTATTCTTTGGATTTTTCTTTAGACAGAGAGAGATTCATGGAAACATATGGTGTTCCTGATTCTCCTTTCCAGAGAGAAGATGAATCATCAGCTGCTTTCCAGTCTGGGCTTGAACGAGAGGGAATCTGCAGTTCTCAGATGAATTCTGCGTTCACTACTGAGCAGGAAGCTTGAGTTGTAAAAGAAGAGTCATGCATTCCCTATGTCAGGCCTCATACGATTTTCTAAACTGAGGCCTCTCTAAGATGATGGAAGAAATTGCACGAGTGTCCTAGAGTGCATTGATAGGTCAAATCTGAATTCAGAGGGGATTGCTAAAAGAAAGCTGTAGTTTCTTTCCCCTTCTTTGTCCCTTTGCTATGCGGTCCATTTTCGGCAGGGGGCAAAATCACGATTCTTCCCTTCTTTGGATTTCTTTTTAGACAGAGAGATTCGTGAAAACATATGGTGTTCCTGGTTCCAGACAGAAGGTGACTCACCAGCCTCTTTGCAAATCTGGGCTTGAACGAGAGGGAATCTTGAGTTCTCAGTGGAATTCTGCGTTCACTACTGCGCGGGAAGCTTGAGTTGTAAGAGTAGAGTTCTGCATTCCCTACTGTTTGCTACTGAGGGTGTATCCTGAGTTTTAATAGTAGAATAGTGCATTCGCCATAACAGGCCTCATAAGAATTTCCAGCATCTCTATGATGCTCAGAGAAACTGCATTTCGATGTCAAATCTGAACACTCATGGGATTGCTAAACCAGTGCTTTAGTTGTTTTCCCTTTTTTGTATTTTTGCTATGCACTCACTACTGAGCTGTAAAAGCAGGAATCTGAGTTGTAAAAGTAGGAATTTGGTATAAGAGGACTCATAAGACTTCGCAACGTGAGGTTACTGTCGGATGCTCAGAGAAACAACACAATGGTCCTGGACCGCATTTCGATGTCTAATCTGAACACTCGTGGGATTGCTAAACCAGCGCTGCAGTTATCTTTTCCCATGTTTATGCGTTTGCTAGGCACTCCACTTTGGGAAGAGGGGAAATAGCCAGTTTTCTCGCTATTCTTTGGATTTTTCTTTAGACAGAGAGAGATTCATGGAAACATATGGTGTTCCTGATTCTCCTTTCCAGAGAGAAGATGAATCATCAGCTGCTTTCCAGTCTGGGCTTGAACGAGAGGGAATCTGCAGTTCTCAGATGAATTCTGCGTTCACTACTGAGCAGGAAGCTTGAGTTGTAAAAGAAGAGTCATGCATTCCCTATGTCAGGCCTCATACGATTTTCTAAACTGAGGCCTCTCTAAGATGATGGAAGAAATTGCACGAGTGTCCTAGAGTGCATTGATAGGTCAAATCTGAATTCAGAGGGGATTGCTAAAAGAAAGCTGTAGTTTCTTTCCCCTTCTTTGTCCCTTTGCTATGCGGTGCATTTTCGGCAGGGGGCAAAATCACGATTCTTCCCTTCTTTGGATTTCTTTTTAGACAGAGAGATTCGTGAAAACATATGGTGTTCCTGATTCTCCTTTCCAGAGAGAAGATGAATCATCAGCTGCTTTCCAGTCTGGGCTTGAACGAGAGGGAATCTGCAGTTCTCAGATGAATTCTGCGTTCACTACTGAGCAGGAAGCTTGAGTTGTAAAAGAAGAGTCATGCATTCCCTATGTCAGGCCTCATACGATTTTCTAAACTGAGGCCTCTCTAAGATGATGGAAGAAATTGCACGAGTGTCCTAGAGTGCATTGATAGGTCAAATCTGAATTCAGAGGGGATTGCTAAAAGAAAGCTGTAGTTTCTTTCCCCTTCTTTGTCCCTTTGCTATGCGGTGCATTTTCGGCAGGGGGCAAAATCACGATTCTTCCCTTCTTTGGATTTCTTTTTAGACAGAGAGATTCGTGAAAACATATGGTGTTCCTGGTTCCAGACAGAAGGTGACTCACCAGCCTCTTTGCAAATCTGAGCTTGAACGAGAGGGAATCTTGAGTTCTCAGTGGAATTCTGCGTTCACTACTGCGCGGGAAGCTTGAGTTGTAAGAGTAGAGTTCTGCATTCCCTACTGTTTGCTACTGAGGGTGTATCCTGAGTTTTAATAGTAGAATAGTGCATTCGCCATAACAGGCCTCATAAGAATTTCCAGCATCTCTATGATGCTCAGAGAAACTGCATTTCGATGTCAAATCTGAACACTCATGGGATTGCTAAACCAGTGCTTTAGTTGTTTTCCCTTTTTTGTATTTTTGCTATGCACTCACTACTGAGCTGTAAAAGCAGGAATCTGAGTTGTAAAAGTAGGAATTTGGTATAAGAGGACTCATAAGACTTCGCAACGTGAGGTTACTGTCGGATGCTCAGAGAAACAACACAATGGTCCTGGACCGCATTTCGATGTCTAATCTGAACACTCGTGGGATTGCTAAACCAGCGCTGCAGTTATCTTTTCCCATGTTTATGCGTTTGCTAGGCACTCCACTTTGGGAAGAGGGGAAATAGCCAGTTTTCTCGCTATTCTTTGGATTTTTCTTTAGACAGAGAGAGATTCATGGAAACATATGGTGTTCCTGATTCTCCTTTCCAGAGAGAAGATGAATCATCAGCTGCTTTCCAGTCTGGGCTTGAACGAGAGGGAATCTGCAGTTCTCAGATGAATTCTGCGTTCACTACTGAGCAGGAAGCTTGAGTTGTAAAAGAAGAGTCATGCATTCCCTATGTCAGGCCTCATACGATTTTCTAAACTGAGGCCTCTCTAAGATGATGGAAGAAATTGCACGAGTGTCCTAGAGTGCATTGATAGGTCAAATCTGAATTCAGAGGGGATTGCTAAAAGAAAGCTGTAGTTTCTTTCCCCTTCTTTGTCCCTTTGCTATGCGGTCCATTTTCGGCAGGGGGCAAAATCACGATTCTTCCCTTCTTTGGATTTCTTTTTAGACAGAGAGATTCGTGAAAACATATGGTGTTCCTGGTTCCAGACAGAAGGTGACTCACCAGCCTCTTTGCAAATCTGGGCTTGAACGAGAGGGAATCTTGAGTTCTCAGTGGAATTCTGCGTTCACTACTGCGCGGGAAGCTTGAGTTGTAAGAGTAGAGTTCTGCATTCCCTACTGTTTGCTACTGAGGGTGTATCCTGAGTTTTAATAGTAGAATAGTGCATTCGCCATAACAGGCCTCATAAGAATTTCCAGCATCTCTATGATGCTCAGAGAAACTGCATTTCGATGTCAAATCTGAACACTCATGGGATTGCTAAACCAGTGCTTTAGTTGTTTTCCCTTTTTTGTATTTTTGCTATGCACTCACTACTGAGCTGTAAAAGCAGGAATCTGAGTTGTAAAAGTAGGAATTTGGTATAAGAGGACTCATAAGACTTCGCAACGTGAGGTTACTGTCGGATGCTCAGAGAAACAACACAATGGTCCTGGACCGCATTTCGATGTCTAATCTGAACACTCGTGGGATTGCTAAACCAGCGCTGCAGTTATCTTTTCCCATGTTTATGCGTTTGCTAGGCACTCCACTTTGGGAAGAGGGGAAATAGCCAGTTTTCTCGCTATTCTTTGGATTTTTCTTTAGACAGAGAGAGATTCATGGAAACATATGGTGTTCCTGATTCTCCTTTCCAGAGAGAAGATGAATCATCAGCTGCTTTCCAGTCTGGGCTTGAACGAGAGGGAATCTGCAGTTCTCAGATGAATTCTGCGTTCACTACTGAGCAGGAAGCTTGAGTTGTAAAAGAAGAGTCATGCATTCCCTATGTCAGGCCTCATACGATTTTCTAAACTGAGGCCTCTCTAAGATGATGGAAGAAATTGCACGAGTGTCCTAGAGTGCATTGATAGGTCAAATCTGAATTCAGAGGGGATTGCTAAAAGAAAGCTGTAGTTTCTTTCCCCTTCTTTGTCCCTTTGCTATGCGGTGCATTTTCGGCAGGGGGCAAAATCACGATTCTTCCCTTCTTTGGATTTCTTTTTAGACAGAGAGATTCGTGAAAACATATGGTGTTCCTGATTCTCCTTTCCAGAGAGAAGATGAATCATCAGCTGCTTTCCAGTCTGGGCTTGAACGAGAGGGAATCTGCAGTTCTCAGATGAATTCTGCGTTCACTACTGAGCAGGAAGCTTGAGTTGTAAAAGAAGAGTCATGCATTCCCTATGTCAGGCCTCATACGATTTTCTAAACTGAGGCCTCTCTAAGATGATGGAAGAAATTGCACGAGTGTCCTAGAGTGCATTGATAGGTCAAATCTGAATTCAGAGGGGATTGCTAAAAGAAAGCTGTAGTTTCTTTCCCCTTCTTTGTCCCTTTGCTATGCGGTGCATTTTCGGCAGGGGGCAAAATCACGATTCTTCCCTTCTTTGGATTTCTTTTTAGACAGAGAGATTCGTGAAAACATATGGTGTTCCTGGTTCCAGACAGAAGGTGACTCACCAGCCTCTTTGCAAATCTGAGCTTGAACGAGAGGGAATCTTGAGTTCTCAGTGGAATTCTGCGTTCACTACTGCGCGGGAAGCTTGAGTTGTAAGAGTAGAGTTCTGCATTCCCTACTGTTTGCTACTGAGGGTGTATCCTGAGTTTTAATAGTAGAATAGTGCATTCGCCATAACAGGCCTCATAAGAATTTCCAGCATCTCTATGATGCTCAGAGAAACTGCATTTCGATGTCAAATCTGAACACTCATGGGATTGCTAAACCAGTGCTTTAGTTGTTTTCCCTTTTTTGTATTTTTGCTATGCACTCACTACTGAGCTGTAAAAGCAGGAATCTGAGTTGTAAAAGTAGGAATTTGGTATAAGAGGACTCATAAGACTTCGCAACGTGAGGTTACTGTCGGATGCTCAGAGAAACAACACAATGGTCCTGGACCGCATTTCGATGTCTAATCTGAACACTCGTGGGATTGCTAAACCAGCGCTGCAGTTATCTTTTCCCATGTTTATGCGTTTGCTAGGCACTCCACTTTGGGAAGAGGGGAAATAGCCAGTTTTCTCGCTATTCTTTGGATTTTTCTTTAGACAGAGAGAGATTCATGGAAACATATGGTGTTCCTGATTCTCCTTTCCAGAGAGAAGATGAATCATCAGCTGCTTTCCAGTCTGGGCTTGAACGAGAGGGAATCTGCAGTTCTCAGATGAATTCTGCGTTCACTACTGAGCAGGAAGCTTGAGTTGTAAAAGAAGAGTCATGCATTCCCTATGTCAGGCCTCATACGATTTTCTAAACTGAGGCCTCTCTAAGATGATGGAAGAAATTGCACGAGTGTCCTAGAGTGCATTGATAGGTCAAATCTGAATTCAGAGGGGATTGCTAAAAGAAAGCTGTAGTTTCTTTCCCCTTCTTTGTCCCTTTGCTATGCGGTCCATTTTCGGCAGGGGGCAAAATCACGATTCTTCCCTTCTTTGGATTTCTTTTTAGACAGAGAGATTCGTGAAAACATATGGTGTTCCTGGTTCCAGACAGAAGGTGACTCACCAGCCTCTTTGCAAATCTGGGCTTGAACGAGAGGGAATCTTGAGTTCTCAGTGGAATTCTGCGTTCACTACTGCGCGGGAAGCTTGAGTTGTAAGAGTAGAGTTCTGCATTCCCTACTGTTTGCTACTGAGGGTGTATCCTGAGTTTTAATAGTAGAATAGTGCATTCGCCATAACAGGCCTCATAAGAATTTCCAGCATCTCTATGATGCTCAGAGAAACTGCATTTCGATGTCAAATCTGAACACTCATGGGATTGCTAAACCAGTGCTTTAGTTGTTTTCCCTTTTTTGTATTTTTGCTATGCACTCACTACTGAGCTGTAAAAGCAGGAATCTGAGTTGTAAAAGTAGGAATTTGGTATAAGAGGACTCATAAGACTTCGCAACGTGAGGTTACTGTCGGATGCTCAGAGAAACAACACAATGGTCCTGGACCGCATTTCGATGTCTAATCTGAACACTCGTGGGATTGCTAAACCAGCGCTGCAGTTATCTTTTCCCATGTTTATGCGTTTGCTAGGCACTCCACTTTGGGAAGAGGGGAAATAGCCAGTTTTCTCGCTATTCTTTGGATTTTTCTTTAGACAGAGAGAGATTCATGGAAACATATGGTGTTCCTGATTCTCCTTTCCAGAGAGAAGATGAATCATCAGCTGCTTTCCAGTCTGGGCTTGAACGAGAGGGAATCTGCAGTTCTCAGATGAATTCTGCGTTCACTACTGAGCAGGAAGCTTGAGTTGTAAAAGAAGAGTCATGCATTCCCTATGTCAGGCCTCATACGATTTTCTAAACTGAGGCCTCTCTAAGATGATGGAAGAAATTGCACGAGTGTCCTAGAGTGCATTGATAGGTCAAATCTGAATTCAGAGGGGATTGCTAAAAGAAAGCTGTAGTTTCTTTCCCCTTCTTTGTCCCTTTGCTATGCGGTCCATTTTCGGCAGGGGGCAAAATCACGATTCTTCCCTTCTTTGGATTTCTTTTTAGACAGAGAGATTCGTGAAAACATATGGTGTTCCTGGTTCCAGACAGAAGGTGACTCACCAGCCTCTTTGCAAATCTGGGCTTGAACGAGAGGGAATCTTGAGTTCTCAGTGGAATTCTGCGTTCACTACTGCGCGGGAAGCTTGAGTTGTAAGAGTAGAGTTCTGCATTCCCTACTGTTTGCTACTGAGGGTGTATCCTGAGTTTTAATAGTAGAATAGTGCATTCGCCATAACAGGCCTCATAAGAATTTCCAGCATCTCTATGATGCTCAGAGAAACTGCATTTCGATGTCAAATCTGAACACTCATGGGATTGCTAAACCAGTGCTTTAGTTGTTTTCCCTTTTTTGTATTTTTGCTATGCACTCACTACTGAGCTGTAAAAGCAGGAATCTGAGTTGTAAAAGTAGGAATTTGGTATAAGAGGACTCATAAGACTTCGCAACGTGAGGTTACTGTCGGATGCTCAGAGAAACAACACAATGGTCCTGGACCGCATTTCGATGTCTAATCTGAACACTCGTGGGATTGCTAAACCAGCGCTGCAGTTATCTTTTCCCATGTTTATGCGTTTGCTAGGCACTCCACTTTGGGAAGAGGGGAAATAGCCAGTTTTCTCGCTATTCTTTGGATTTTTCTTTAGACAGAGAGAGATTCATGGAAACATATGGTGTTCCTGATTCTCCTTTCCAGAGAGAAGATGAATCATCAGCTGCTTTCCAGTCTGGGCTTGAACGAGAGGGAATCTGCAGTTCTCAGATGAATTCTGCGTTCACTACTGAGCAGGAAGCTTGAGTTGTAAAAGAAGAGTCATGCATTCCCTATGTCAGGCCTCATACGATTTTCTAAACTGAGGCCTCTCTAAGATGATGGAAGAAATTGCACGAGTGTCCTAGAGTGCATTGATAGGTCAAATCTGAATTCAGAGGGGATTGCTAAAAGAAAGCTGTAGTTTCTTTCCCCTTCTTTGTCCCTTTGCTATGCGGTCCATTTTCGGCAGGGGGCAAAATCACGATTCTTCCCTTCTTTGGATTTCTTTTTAGACAGAGAGATTCGTGAAAACATATGGTGTTCCTGGTTCCAGACAGAAGGTGACTCACCAGCCTCTTTGCAAATCTGGGCTTGAACGAGAGGGAATCTTGAGTTCTCAGTGGAATTCTGCGTTCACTACTGCGCGGGAAGCTTGAGTTGTAAGAGTAGAGTTCTGCATTCCCTACTGTTTGCTACTGAGGGTGTATCCTGAGTTTTAATAGTAGAATAGTGCATTCGCCATAACAGGCCTCATAAGAATTTCCAGCATCTCTATGATGCTCAGAGAAACTGCATTTCGATGTCAAATCTGAACACTCATGGGATTGCTAAACCAGTGCTTTAGTTGTTTTCCCTTTTTTGTATTTTTGCTATGCACTCACTACTGAGCTGTAAAAGCAGGAATCTGAGTTGTAAAAGTAGGAATTTGGTATAAGAGGACTCATAAGACTTCGCAACGTGAGGTTACTGTCGGATGCTCAGAGAAACAACACAATGGTCCTGGACCGCATTTCGATGTCTAATCTGAACACTCGTGGGATTGCTAAACCAGCGCTGCAGTTATCTTTTCCCATGTTTATGCGTTTGCTAGGCACTCCACTTTGGGAAGAGGGGAAATAGCCAGTTTTCTCGCTATTCTTTGGATTTTTCTTTAGACAGAGAGAGATTCATGGAAACATATGGTGTTCCTGATTCTCCTTTCCAGAGAGAAGATGAATCATCAGCTGCTTTCCAGTCTGGGCTTGAACGAGAGGGAATCTGCAGTTCTCAGATGAATTCTGCGTTCACTACTGAGCAGGAAGCTTGAGTTGTAAAAGAAGAGTCATGCATTCCCTATGTCAGGCCTCATACGATTTTCTAAACTGAGGCCTCTCTAAGATGATGGAAGAAATTGCACGAGTGTCCTAGAGTGCATTGATAGGTCAAATCTGAATTCAGAGGGGATTGCTAAAAGAAAGCTGTAGTTTCTTTCCCCTTCTTTGTCCCTTTGCTATGCGGTCCATTTTCGGCAGGGGGCAAAATCACGATTCTTCCCTTCTTTGGATTTCTTTTTAGACAGAGAGATTCGTGAAAACATATGGTGTTCCTGGTTCCAGACAGAAGGTGACTCACCAGCCTCTTTGCAAATCTGGGCTTGAACGAGAGGGAATCTTGAGTTCTCAGTGGAATTCTGCGTTCACTACTGCGCGGGAAGCTTGAGTTGTAAGAGTAGAGTTCTGCATTCCCTACTGTTTGCTACTGAGGGTGTATCCTGAGTTTTAATAGTAGAATAGTGCATTCGCCATAACAGGCCTCATAAGAATTTCCAGCATCTCTATGATGCTCAGAGAAACTGCATTTCGATGTCAAATCTGAACACTCATGGGATTGCTAAACCAGTGCTTTAGTTGTTTTCCCTTTTTTGTATTTTTGCTATGCACTCACTACTGAGCTGTAAAAGCAGGAATCTGAGTTGTAAAAGTAGGAATTTGGTATAAGAGGACTCATAAGACTTCGCAACGTGAGGTTACTGTCGGATGCTCAGAGAAACAACACAATGGTCCTGGACCGCATTTCGATGTCTAATCTGAACACTCGTGGGATTGCTAAACCAGCGCTGCAGTTATCTTTTCCCATGTTTATGCGTTTGCTAGGCACTCCACTTTGGGAAGAGGGGAAATAGCCAGTTTTCTCGCTATTCTTTGGATTTTTCTTTAGACAGAGAGAGATTCATGGAAACATATGGTGTTCCTGATTCTCCTTTCCAGAGAGAAGATGAATCATCAGCTGCTTTCCAGTCTGGGCTTGAACGAGAGGGAATCTGCAGTTCTCAGATGAATTCTGCGTTCACTACTGAGCAGGAAGCTTGAGTTGTAAAAGAAGAGTCATGCATTCCCTATGTCAGGCCTCATACGATTTTCTAAACTGAGGCCTCTCTAAGATGATGGAAGAAATTGCACGAGTGTCCTAGAGTGCATTGATAGGTCAAATCTGAATTCAGAGGGGATTGCTAAAAGAAAGCTGTAGTTTCTTTCCCCTTCTTTGTCCCTTTGCTATGCGGTGCATTTTCGGCAGGGGGCAAAATCACGATTCTTCCCTTCTTTGGATTTCTTTTTAGACAGAGAGATTCGTGAAAACATATGGTGTTCCTGATTCTCCTTTCCAGAGAGAAGATGAATCATCAGCTGCTTTCCAGTCTGGGCTTGAACGAGAGGGAATCTGCAGTTCTCAGATGAATTCTGCGTTCACTACTGAGCAGGAAGCTTGAGTTGTAAAAGAAGAGTCATGCATTCCCTATGTCAGGCCTCATACGATTTTCTAAACTGAGGCCTCTCTAAGATGATGGAAGAAATTGCACGAGTGTCCTAGAGTGCATTGATAGGTCAAATCTGAATTCAGAGGGGATTGCTAAAAGAAAGCTGTAGTTTCTTTCCCCTTCTTTGTCCCTTTGCTATGCGGTGCATTTTCGGCAGGGGGCAAAATCACGATTCTTCCCTTCTTTGGATTTCTTTTTAGACAGAGAGATTCGTGAAAACATATGGTGTTCCTGGTTCCAGACAGAAGGTGACTCACCAGCCTCTTTGCAAATCTGAGCTTGAACGAGAGGGAATCTTGAGTTCTCAGTGGAATTCTGCGTTCACTACTGCGCGGGAAGCTTGAGTTGTAAGAGTAGAGTTCTGCATTCCCTACTGTTTGCTACTGAGGGTGTATCCTGAGTTTTAATAGTAGAATAGTGCATTCGCCATAACAGGCCTCATAAGAATTTCCAGCATCTCTATGATGCTCAGAGAAACTGCATTTCGATGTCAAATCTGAACACTCATGGGATTGCTAAACCAGTGCTTTAGTTGTTTTCCCTTTTTTGTATTTTTGCTATGCACTCACTACTGAGCTGTAAAAGCAGGAATCTGAGTTGTAAAAGTAGGAATTTGGTATAAGAGGACTCATAAGACTTCGCAACGTGAGGTTACTGTCGGATGCTCAGAGAAACAACACAATGGTCCTGGACCGCATTTCGATGTCTAATCTGAACACTCGTGGGATTGCTAAACCAGCGCTGCAGTTATCTTTTCCCATGTTTATGCGTTTGCTAGGCACTCCACTTTGGGAAGAGGGGAAATAGCCAGTTTTCTCGCTATTCTTTGGATTTTTCTTTAGACAGAGAGAGATTCATGGAAACATATGGTGTTCCTGATTCTCCTTTCCAGAGAGAAGATGAATCATCAGCTGCTTTCCAGTCTGGGCTTGAACGAGAGGGAATCTGCAGTTCTCAGATGAATTCTGCGTTCACTACTGAGCAGGAAGCTTGAGTTGTAAAAGAAGAGTCATGCATTCCCTATGTCAGGCCTCATACGATTTTCTAAACTGAGGCCTCTCTAAGATGATGGAAGAAATTGCACGAGTGTCCTAGAGTGCATTGATAGGTCAAATCTGAATTCAGAGGGGATTGCTAAAAGAAAGCTGTAGTTTCTTTCCCCTTCTTTGTCCCTTTGCTATGCGGTCCATTTTCGGCAGGGGGCAAAATCACGATTCTTCCCTTCTTTGGATTTCTTTTTAGACAGAGAGATTCGTGAAAACATATGGTGTTCCTGGTTCCAGACAGAAGGTGACTCACCAGCCTCTTTGCAAATCTGGGCTTGAACGAGAGGGAATCTTGAGTTCTCAGTGGAATTCTGCGTTCACTACTGCGCGGGAAGCTTGAGTTGTAAGAGTAGAGTTCTGCATTCCCTACTGTTTGCTACTGAGGGTGTATCCTGAGTTTTAATAGTAGAATAGTGCATTCGCCATAACAGGCCTCATAAGAATTTCCAGCATCTCTATGATGCTCAGAGAAACTGCATTTCGATGTCAAATCTGAACACTCATGGGATTGCTAAACCAGTGCTTTAGTTGTTTTCCCTTTTTTGTATTTTTGCTATGCACTCACTACTGAGCTGTAAAAGCAGGAATCTGAGTTGTAAAAGTAGGAATTTGGTATAAGAGGACTCATAAGACTTCGCAACGTGAGGTTACTGTCGGATGCTCAGAGAAACAACACAATGGTCCTGGACCGCATTTCGATGTCTAATCTGAACACTCGTGGGATTGCTAAACCAGCGCTGCAGTTATCTTTTCCCATGTTTATGCGTTTGCTAGGCACTCCACTTTGGGAAGAGGGGAAATAGCCAGTTTTCTCGCTATTCTTTGGATTTTTCTTTAGACAGAGAGAGATTCATGGAAACATATGGTGTTCCTGATTCTCCTTTCCAGAGAGAAGATGAATCATCAGCTGCTTTCCAGTCTGGGCTTGAACGAGAGGGAATCTGCAGTTCTCAGATGAATTCTGCGTTCACTACTGAGCAGGAAGCTTGAGTTGTAAAAGAAGAGTCATGCATTCCCTATGTCAGGCCTCATACGATTTTCTAAACTGAGGCCTCTCTAAGATGATGGAAGAAATTGCACGAGTGTCCTAGAGTGCATTGATAGGTCAAATCTGAATTCAGAGGGGATTGCTAAAAGAAAGCTGTAGTTTCTTTCCCCTTCTTTGTCCCTTTGCTATGCGGTGCATTTTCGGCAGGGGGCAAAATCACGATTCTTCCCTTCTTTGGATTTCTTTTTAGACAGAGAGATTCGTGAAAACATATGGTGTTCCTGATTCTCCTTTCCAGAGAGAAGATGAATCATCAGCTGCTTTCCAGTCTGGGCTTGAACGAGAGGGAATCTGCAGTTCTCAGATGAATTCTGCGTTCACTACTGAGCAGGAAGCTTGAGTTGTAAAAGAAGAGTCATGCATTCCCTATGTCAGGCCTCATACGATTTTCTAAACTGAGGCCTCTCTAAGATGATGGAAGAAATTGCACGAGTGTCCTAGAGTGCATTGATAGGTCAAATCTGAATTCAGAGGGGATTGCTAAAAGAAAGCTGTAGTTTCTTTCCCCTTCTTTGTCCCTTTGCTATGCGGTGCATTTTCGGCAGGGGGCAAAATCACGATTCTTCCCTTCTTTGGATTTCTTTTTAGACAGAGAGATTCGTGAAAACATATGGTGTTCCTGGTTCCAGACAGAAGGTGACTCACCAGCCTCTTTGCAAATCTGAGCTTGAACGAGAGGGAATCTTGAGTTCTCAGTGGAATTCTGCGTTCACTACTGCGCGGGAAGCTTGAGTTGTAAGAGTAGAGTTCTGCATTCCCTACTGTTTGCTACTGAGGGTGTATCCTGAGTTTTAATAGTAGAATAGTGCATTCGCCATAACAGGCCTCATAAGAATTTCCAGCATCTCTATGATGCTCAGAGAAACTGCATTTCGATGTCAAATCTGAACACTCATGGGATTGCTAAACCAGTGCTTTAGTTGTTTTCCCTTTTTTGTATTTTTGCTATGCACTCACTACTGAGCTGTAAAAGCAGGAATCTGAGTTGTAAAAGTAGGAATTTGGTATAAGAGGACTCATAAGACTTCGCAACGTGAGGTTACTGTCGGATGCTCAGAGAAACAACACAATGGTCCTGGACCGCATTTCGATGTCTAATCTGAACACTCGTGGGATTGCTAAACCAGCGCTGCAGTTATCTTTTCCCATGTTTATGCGTTTGCTAGGCACTCCACTTTGGGAAGAGGGGAAATAGCCAGTTTTCTCGCTATTCTTTGGATTTTTCTTTAGACAGAGAGAGATTCATGGAAACATATGGTGTTCCTGATTCTCCTTTCCAGAGAGAAGATGAATCATCAGCTGCTTTCCAGTCTGGGCTTGAACGAGAGGGAATCTGCAGTTCTCAGATGAATTCTGCGTTCACTACTGAGCAGGAAGCTTGAGTTGTAAAAGAAGAGTCATGCATTCCCTATGTCAGGCCTCATACGATTTTCTAAACTGAGGCCTCTCTAAGATGATGGAAGAAATTGCACGAGTGTCCTAGAGTGCATTGATAGGTCAAATCTGAATTCAGAGGGGATTGCTAAAAGAAAGCTGTAGTTTCTTTCCCCTTCTTTGTCCCTTTGCTATGCGGTCCATTTTCGGCAGGGGGCAAAATCACGATTCTTCCCTTCTTTGGATTTCTTTTTAGACAGAGAGATTCGTGAAAACATATGGTGTTCCTGGTTCCAGACAGAAGGTGACTCACCAGCCTCTTTGCAAATCTGGGCTTGAACGAGAGGGAATCTTGAGTTCTCAGTGGAATTCTGCGTTCACTACTGCGCGGGAAGCTTGAGTTGTAAGAGTAGAGTTCTGCATTCCCTACTGTTTGCTACTGAGGGTGTATCCTGAGTTTTAATAGTAGAATAGTGCATTCGCCATAACAGGCCTCATAAGAATTTCCAGCATCTCTATGATGCTCAGAGAAACTGCATTTCGATGTCAAATCTGAACACTCATGGGATTGCTAAACCAGTGCTTTAGTTGTTTTCCCTTTTTTGTATTTTTGCTATGCACTCACTACTGAGCTGTAAAAGCAGGAATCTGAGTTGTAAAAGTAGGAATTTGGTATAAGAGGACTCATAAGACTTCGCAACGTGAGGTTACTGTCGGATGCTCAGAGAAACAACACAATGGTCCTGGACCGCATTTCGATGTCTAATCTGAACACTCGTGGGATTGCTAAACCAGCGCTGCAGTTATCTTTTCCCATGTTTATGCGTTTGCTAGGCACTCCACTTTGGGAAGAGGGGAAATAGCCAGTTTTCTCGCTATTCTTTGGATTTTTCTTTAGACAGAGAGAGATTCATGGAAACATATGGTGTTCCTGATTCTCCTTTCCAGAGAGAAGATGAATCATCAGCTGCTTTCCAGTCTGGGCTTGAACGAGAGGGAATCTGCAGTTCTCAGATGAATTCTGCGTTCACTACTGAGCAGGAAGCTTGAGTTGTAAAAGAAGAGTCATGCATTCCCTATGTCAGGCCTCATACGATTTTCTAAACTGAGGCCTCTCTAAGATGATGGAAGAAATTGCACGAGTGTCCTAGAGTGCATTGATAGGTCAAATCTGAATTCAGAGGGGATTGCTAAAAGAAAGCTGTAGTTTCTTTCCCCTTCTTTGTCCCTTTGCTATGCGGTGCATTTTCGGCAGGGGGCAAAATCACGATTCTTCCCTTCTTTGGATTTCTTTTTAGACAGAGAGATTCGTGAAAACATATGGTGTTCCTGATTCTCCTTTCCAGAGAGAAGATGAATCATCAGCTGCTTTCCAGTCTGGGCTTGAACGAGAGGGAATCTGCAGTTCTCAGATGAATTCTGCGTTCACTACTGAGCAGGAAGCTTGAGTTGTAAAAGAAGAGTCATGCATTCCCTATGTCAGGCCTCATACGATTTTCTAAACTGAGGCCTCTCTAAGATGATGGAAGAAATTGCACGAGTGTCCTAGAGTGCATTGATAGGTCAAATCTGAATTCAGAGGGGATTGCTAAAAGAAAGCTGTAGTTTCTTTCCCCTTCTTTGTCCCTTTGCTATGCGGTCCATTTTCGGCAGGGGGCAAAATCACGATTCTTCCCTTCTTTGGATTTCTTTTTAGACAGAGAGATTCGTGAAAACATATGGTGTTCCTGGTTCCAGACAGAAGGTGACTCACCAGCCTCTTTGCAAATCTGGGCTTGAACGAGAGGGAATCTTGAGTTCTCAGTGGAATTCTGCGTTCACTACTGCGCGGGAAGCTTGAGTTGTAAGAGTAGAGTTCTGCATTCCCTACTGTTTGCTACTGAGGGTGTATCCTGAGTTTTAATAGTAGAATAGTGCATTCGCCATAACAGGCCTCATAAGAATTTCCAGCATCTCTATGATGCTCAGAGAAACTGCATTTCGATGTCAAATCTGAACACTCATGGGATTGCTAAACCAGTGCTTTAGTTGTTTTCCCTTTTTTGTATTTTTGCTATGCACTCACTACTGAGCTGTAAAAGCAGGAATCTGAGTTGTAAAAGTAGGAATTTGGTATAAGAGGACTCATAAGACTTCGCAACGTGAGGTTACTGTCGGATGCTCAGAGAAACAACACAATGGTCCTGGACCGCATTTCGATGTCTAATCTGAACACTCGTGGGATTGCTAAACCAGCGCTGCAGTTATCTTTTCCCATGTTTATGCGTTTGCTAGGCACTCCACTTTGGGAAGAGGGGAAATAGCCAGTTTTCTCGCTATTCTTTGGATTTTTCTTTAGACAGAGAGAGATTCATGGAAACATATGGTGTTCCTGATTCTCCTTTCCAGAGAGAAGATGAATCATCAGCTGCTTTCCAGTCTGGGCTTGAACGAGAGGGAATCTGCAGTTCTCAGATGAATTCTGCGTTCACTACTGAGCAGGAAGCTTGAGTTGTAAAAGAAGAGTCATGCATTCCCTATGTCAGGCCTCATACGATTTTCTAAACTGAGGCCTCTCTAAGATGATGGAAGAAATTGCACGAGTGTCCTAGAGTGCATTGATAGGTCAAATCTGAATTCAGAGGGGATTGCTAAAAGAAAGCTGTAGTTTCTTTCCCCTTCTTTGTCCCTTTGCTATGCGGTCCATTTTCGGCAGGGGGCAAAATCACGATTCTTCCCTTCTTTGGATTTCTTTTTAGACAGAGAGATTCGTGAAAACATATGGTGTTCCTGGTTCCAGACAGAAGGTGACTCACCAGCCTCTTTGCAAATCTGGGCTTGAACGAGAGGGAATCTTGAGTTCTCAGTGGAATTCTGCGTTCACTACTGCGCGGGAAGCTTGAGTTGTAAGAGTAGAGTTCTGCATTCCCTACTGTTTGCTACTGAGGGTGTATCCTGAGTTTTAATAGTAGAATAGTGCATTCGCCATAACAGGCCTCATAAGAATTTCCAGCATCTCTATGATGCTCAGAGAAACTGCATTTCGATGTCAAATCTGAACACTCATGGGATTGCTAAACCAGTGCTTTAGTTGTTTTCCCTTTTTTGTATTTTTGCTATGCACTCACTACTGAGCTGTAAAAGCAGGAATCTGAGTTGTAAAAGTAGGAATTTGGTATAAGAGGACTCATAAGACTTCGCAACGTGAGGTTACTGTCGGATGCTCAGAGAAACAACACAATGGTCCTGGACCGCATTTCGATGTCTAATCTGAACACTCGTGGGATTGCTAAACCAGCGCTGCAGTTATCTTTTCCCATGTTTATGCGTTTGCTAGGCACTCCACTTTGGGAAGAGGGGAAATAGCCAGTTTTCTCGCTATTCTTTGGATTTTTCTTTAGACAGAGAGAGATTCATGGAAACATATGGTGTTCCTGATTCTCCTTTCCAGAGAGAAGATGAATCATCAGCTGCTTTCCAGTCTGGGCTTGAACGAGAGGGAATCTGCAGTTCTCAGATGAATTCTGCGTTCACTACTGAGCAGGAAGCTTGAGTTGTAAAAGAAGAGTCATGCATTCCCTATGTCAGGCCTCATACGATTTTCTAAACTGAGGCCTCTCTAAGATGATGGAAGAAATTGCACGAGTGTCCTAGAGTGCATTGATAGGTCAAATCTGAATTCAGAGGGGATTGCTAAAAGAAAGCTGTAGTTTCTTTCCCCTTCTTTGTCCCTTTGCTATGCGGTCCATTTTCGGCAGGGGGCAAAATCACGATTCTTCCCTTCTTTGGATTTCTTTTTAGACAGAGAGATTCGTGAAAACATATGGTGTTCCTGGTTCCAGACAGAAGGTGACTCACCAGCCTCTTTGCAAATCTGGGCTTGAACGAGAGGGAATCTTGAGTTCTCAGTGGAATTCTGCGTTCACTACTGCGCGGGAAGCTTGAGTTGTAAGAGTAGAGTTCTGCATTCCCTACTGTTTGCTACTGAGGGTGTATCCTGAGTTTTAATAGTAGAATAGTGCATTCGCCATAACAGGCCTCATAAGAATTTCCAGCATCTCTATGATGCTCAGAGAAACTGCATTTCGATGTCAAATCTGAACACTCATGGGATTGCTAAACCAGTGCTTTAGTTGTTTTCCCTTTTTTGTATTTTTGCTATGCACTCACTACTGAGCTGTAAAAGCAGGAATCTGAGTTGTAAAAGTAGGAATTTGGTATAAGAGGACTCATAAGACTTCGCAACGTGAGGTTACTGTCGGATGCTCAGAGAAACAACACAATGGTCCTGGACCGCATTTCGATGTCTAATCTGAACACTCGGGGGATTGCTAAACCAGCGCTGCAGTTATCTTTTCCCATGTTTATGCGTTTGCTAGGCACTCCACTTTGGGAAGAGGGGAAATAGCCAGTTTTCTCGCTATTCTTTGGATTTTTCTTTAGACAGAGAGAGATTCATGGAAACATATGGTGTTCCTGATTCTCCTTTCCAGAGAGAAGATGAATCATCAGCTGCTTTCCAGTCTGGGCTTGAACGAGAGGGAATCTGCAGTTCTCAGATGAATTCTGCGTTCACTACTGAGCAGGAAGCTTGAGTTGTAAAAGAAGAGTCATGCATTCCCTATGTCAGGCCTCATACGATTTTCTAAACTGAGGCCTCTCTAAGATGATGGAAGAAATTGCACGAGTGTCCTAGAGTGCATTGATAGGTCAAATCTGAATTCAGAGGGGATTGCTAAAAGAAAGCTGTAGTTTCTTTCCCCTTCTTTGTCCCTTTGCTATGCGGTGCATTTTCGGCAGGGGGCAAAATCACGATTCTTCCCTTCTTTGGATTTCTTTTTAGACAGAGAGATTCGTGAAAACATATGGTGTTCCTGATTCTCCTTTCCAGAGAGAAGATGAATCATCAGCTGCTTTCCAGTCTGGGCTTGAACGAGAGGGAATCTGCAGTTCTCAGATGAATTCTGCGTTCACTACTGAGCAGGAAGCTTGAGTTGTAAAAGAAGAGTCATGCATTCCCTATGTCAGGCCTCATACGATTTTCTAAACTGAGGCCTCTCTAAGATGATGGAAGAAATTGCACGAGTGTCCTAGAGTGCATTGATAGGTCAAATCTGAATTCAGAGGGGATTGCTAAAAGAAAGCTGTAGTTTCTTTCCCCTTCTTTGTCCCTTTGCTATGCGGTGCATTTTCGGCAGGGGGCAAAATCACGATTCTTCCCTTCTTTGGATTTCTTTTTAGACAGAGAGATTCGTGAAAACATATGGTGTTCCTGGTTCCAGACAGAAGGTGACTCACCAGCCTCTTTGCAAATCTGGGCTTGAACGAGAGGGAATCTTGAGTTCTCAGTGGAATTCTGCGTTCACTACTGCGCGGGAAGCTTGAGTTGTAAGAGTAGAGTTCTGCATTCCCTACTGTTTGCTACTGAGGGTGTATCCTGAGTTTTAATAGTAGAATAGTGCATTCGCCATAACAGGCCTCATAAGAATTTCCAGCATCTCTATGATGCTCAGAGAAACTGCATTTCGATGTCAAATCTGAACACTCATGGGATTGCTAAACCAGTGCTTTAGTTGTTTTCCCTTTTTTGTATTTTTGCTATGCACTCACTACTGAGCTGTAAAAGCAGGAATCTGAGTTGTAAAAGTAGGAATTTGGTATAAGAGGACTCATAAGACTTCGCAACGTGAGGTTACTGTCGGATGCTCAGAGAAACAACACAATGGTCCTGGACCGCATTTCGATGTCTAATCTGAACACTCGTGGGATTGCTAAACCAGCGCTGCAGTTATCTTTTCCCATGTTTATGCGTTTGCTAGGCACTCCACTTTGGGAAGAGGGGAAATAGCCAGTTTTCTCGCTATTCTTTGGATTTTTCTTTAGACAGAGAGAGATTCATGGAAACATATGGTGTTCCTGATTCTCCTTTCCAGAGAGAAGATGAATCATCAGCTGCTTTCCAGTCTGGGCTTGAACGAGAGGGAATCTGCAGTTCTCAGATGAATTCTGCGTTCACTACTGAGCAGGAAGCTTGAGTTGTAAAAGAAGAGTCATGCATTCCCTATGTCAGGCCTCATACGATTTTCTAAACTGAGGCCTCTCTAAGATGATGGAAGAAATTGCACGAGTGTCCTAGAGTGCATTGATAGGTCAAATCTGAATTCAGAGGGGATTGCTAAAAGAAAGCTGTAGTTTCTTTCCCCTTCTTTGTCCCTTTGCTATGCGGTCCATTTTCGGCAGGGGGCAAAATCACGATTCTTCCCTTCTTTGGATTTCTTTTTAGACAGAGAGATTCGTGAAAACATATGGTGTTCCTGGTTCCAGACAGAAGGTGACTCACCAGCCTCTTTGCAAATCTGGGCTTGAACGAGAGGGAATCTTGAGTTCTCAGTGGAATTCTGCGTTCACTACTGCGCGGGAAGCTTGAGTTGTAAGAGTAGAGTTCTGCATTCCCTACTGTTTGCTACTGAGGGTGTATCCTGAGTTTTAATAGTAGAATAGTGCATTCGCCATAACAGGCCTCATAAGAATTTCCAGCATCTCTATGATGCTCAGAGAAACTGCATTTCGATGTCAAATCTGAACACTCATGGGATTGCTAAACCAGTGCTTTAGTTGTTTTCCCTTTTTTGTATTTTTGCTATGCACTCACTACTGAGCTGTAAAAGCAGGAATCTGAGTTGTAAAAGTAGGAATTTGGTATAAGAGGACTCATAAGACTTCGCAACGTGAGGTTACTGTCGGATGCTCAGAGAAACAACACAATGGTCCTGGACCGCATTTCGATGTCTAATCTGAACACTCGTGGGATTGCTAAACCAGCGCTGCAGTTATCTTTTCCCATGTTTATGCGTTTGCTAGGCACTCCACTTTGGGAAGAGGGGAAATAGCCAGTTTTCTCGCTATTCTTTGGATTTTTCTTTAGACAGAGAGAGATTCATGGAAACATATGGTGTTCCTGATTCTCCTTTCCAGAGAGAAGATGAATCATCAGCTGCTTTCCAGTCTGGGCTTGAACGAGAGGGAATCTGCAGTTCTCAGATGAATTCTGCGTTCACTACTGAGCAGGAAGCTTGAGTTGTAAAAGAAGAGTCATGCATTCCCTATGTCAGGCCTCATACGATTTTCTAAACTGAGGCCTCTCTAAGATGATGGAAGAAATTGCACGAGTGTCCTAGAGTGCATTGATAGGTCAAATCTGAATTCAGAGGGGATTGCTAAAAGAAAGCTGTAGTTTCTTTCCCCTTCTTTGTCCCTTTGCTATGCGGTCCATTTTCGGCAGGGGGCAAAATCACGATTCTTCCCTTCTTTGGATTTCTTTTTAGACAGAGAGATTCGTGAAAACATATGGTGTTCCTGGTTCCAGACAGAAGGTGACTCACCAGCCTCTTTGCAAATCTGGGCTTGAACGAGAGGGAATCTTGAGTTCTCAGTGGAATTCTGCGTTCACTACTGCGCGGGAAGCTTGAGTTGTAAGAGTAGAGTTCTGCATTCCCTACTGTTTGCTACTGAGGGTGTATCCTGAGTTTTAATAGTAGAATAGTGCATTCGCCATAACAGGCCTCATAAGAATTTCCAGCATCTCTATGATGCTCAGAGAAACTGCATTTCGATGTCAAATCTGAACACTCATGGGATTGCTAAACCAGTGCTTTAGTTGTTTTCCCTTTTTTGTATTTTTGCTATGCACTCACTACTGAGCTGTAAAAGCAGGAATCTGAGTTGTAAAAGTAGGAATTTGGTATAAGAGGACTCATAAGACTTCGCAACGTGAGGTTACTGTCGGATGCTCAGAGAAACAACACAATGGTCCTGGACCGCATTTCGATGTCTAATCTGAACACTCGTGGGATTGCTAAACCAGCGCTGCAGTTATCTTTTCCCATGTTTATGCGTTTGCTAGGCACTCCACTTTGGGAAGAGGGGAAATAGCCAGTTTTCTCGCTATTCTTTGGATTTTTCTTTAGACAGAGAGAGATTCATGGAAACATATGGTGTTCCTGATTCTCCTTTCCAGAGAGAAGATGAATCATCAGCTGCTTTCCAGTCTGGGCTTGAACGAGAGGGAATCTGCAGTTCTCAGATGAATTCTGCGTTCACTACTGAGCAGGAAGCTTGAGTTGTAAAAGAAGAGTCATGCATTCCCTATGTCAGGCCTCATACGATTTTCTAAACTGAGGCCTCTCTAAGATGATGGAAGAAATTGCACGAGTGTCCTAGAGTGCATTGATAGGTCAAATCTGAATTCAGAGGGGATTGCTAAAAGAAAGCTGTAGTTTCTTTCCCCTTCTTTGTCCCTTTGCTATGCGGTGCATTTTCGGCAGGGGGCAAAATCACGATTCTTCCCTTCTTTGGATTTCTTTTTAGACAGAGAGATTCGTGAAAACATATGGTGTTCCTGATTCTCCTTTCCAGAGAGAAGATGAATCATCAGCTGCTTTCCAGTCTGGGCTTGAACGAGAGGGAATCTGCAGTTCTCAGATGAATTCTGCGTTCACTACTGAGCAGGAAGCTTGAGTTGTAAAAGAAGAGTCATGCATTCCCTATGTCAGGCCTCATACGATTTTCTAAACTGAGGCCTCTCTAAGATGATGGAAGAAATTGCACGAGTGTCCTAGAGTGCATTGATAGGTCAAATCTGAATTCAGAGGGGATTGCTAAAAGAAAGCTGTAGTTTCTTTCCCCTTCTTTGTCCCTTTGCTATGCGGTGCATTTTCGGCAGGGGGCAAAATCACGATTCTTCCCTTCTTTGGATTTCTTTTTAGACAGAGAGATTCGTGAAAACATATGGTGTTCCTGGTTCCAGACAGAAGGTGACTCACCAGCCTCTTTGCAAATCTGAGCTTGAACGAGAGGGAATCTTGAGTTCTCAGTGGAATTCTGCGTTCACTACTGCGCGGGAAGCTTGAGTTGTAAGAGTAGAGTTCTGCATTCCCTACTGTTTGCTACTGAGGGTGTATCCTGAGTTTTAATAGTAGAATAGTGCATTCGCCATAACAGGCCTCATAAGAATTTCCAGCATCTCTATGATGCTCAGAGAAACTGCATTTCGATGTCAAATCTGAACACTCATGGGATTGCTAAACCAGTGCTTTAGTTGTTTTCCCTTTTTTGTATTTTTGCTATGCACTCACTACTGAGCTGTAAAAGCAGGAATCTGAGTTGTAAAAGTAGGAATTTGGTATAAGAGGACTCATAAGACTTCGCAACGTGAGGTTACTGTCGGATGCTCAGAGAAACAACACAATGGTCCTGGACCGCATTTCGATGTCTAATCTGAACACTCGTGGGATTGCTAAACCAGCGCTGCAGTTATCTTTTCCCATGTTTATGCGTTTGCTAGGCACTCCACTTTGGGAAGAGGGGAAATAGCCAGTTTTCTCGCTATTCTTTGGATTTTTCTTTAGACAGAGAGAGATTCATGGAAACATATGGTGTTCCTGATTCTCCTTTCCAGAGAGAAGATGAATCATCAGCTGCTTTCCAGTCTGGGCTTGAACGAGAGGGAATCTGCAGTTCTCAGATGAATTCTGCGTTCACTACTGAGCAGGAAGCTTGAGTTGTAAAAGAAGAGTCATGCATTCCCTATGTCAGGCCTCATACGATTTTCTAAACTGAGGCCTCTCTAAGATGATGGAAGAAATTGCACGAGTGTCCTAGAGTGCATTGATAGGTCAAATCTGAATTCAGAGGGGATTGCTAAAAGAAAGCTGTAGTTTCTTTCCCCTTCTTTGTCCCTTTGCTATGCGGTCCATTTTCGGCAGGGGGCAAAATCACGATTCTTCCCTTCTTTGGATTTCTTTTTAGACAGAGAGATTCGTGAAAACATATGGTGTTCCTGGTTCCAGACAGAAGGTGACTCACCAGCCTCTTTGCAAATCTGGGCTTGAACGAGAGGGAATCTTGAGTTCTCAGTGGAATTCTGCGTTCACTACTGCGCGGGAAGCTTGAGTTGTAAGAGTAGAGTTCTGCATTCCCTACTGTTTGCTACTGAGGGTGTATCCTGAGTTTTAATAGTAGAATAGTGCATTCGCCATAACAGGCCTCATAAGAATTTCCAGCATCTCTATGATGCTCAGAGAAACTGCATTTCGATGTCAAATCTGAACACTCATGGGATTGCTAAACCAGTGCTTTAGTTGTTTTCCCTTTTTTGTATTTTTGCTATGCACTCACTACTGAGCTGTAAAAGCAGGAATCTGAGTTGTAAAAGTAGGAATTTGGTATAAGAGGACTCATAAGACTTCGCAACGTGAGGTTACTGTCGGATGCTCAGAGAAACAACACAATGGTCCTGGACCGCATTTCGATGTCTAATCTGAACACTCGTGGGATTGCTAAACCAGCGCTGCAGTTATCTTTTCCCATGTTTATGCGTTTGCTAGGCACTCCACTTTGGGAAGAGGGGAAATAGCCAGTTTTCTCGCTATTCTTTGGATTTTTCTTTAGACAGAGAGAGATTCATGGAAACATATGGTGTTCCTGATTCTCCTTTCCAGAGAGAAGATGAATCATCAGCTGCTTTCCAGTCTGGGCTTGAACGAGAGGGAATCTGCAGTTCTCAGATGAATTCTGCGTTCACTACTGAGCAGGAAGCTTGAGTTGTAAAAGAAGAGTCATGCATTCCCTATGTCAGGCCTCATACGATTTTCTAAACTGAGGCCTCTCTAAGATGATGGAAGAAATTGCACGAGTGTCCTAGAGTGCATTGATAGGTCAAATCTGAATTCAGAGGGGATTGCTAAAAGAAAGCTGTAGTTTCTTTCCCCTTCTTTGTCCCTTTGCTATGCGGTCCATTTTCGGCAGGGGGCAAAATCACGATTCTTCCCTTCTTTGGATTTCTTTTTAGACAGAGAGATTCGTGAAAACATATGGTGTTCCTGGTTCCAGACAGAAGGTGACTCACCAGCCTCTTTGCAAATCTGGGCTTGAACGAGAGGGAATCTTGAGTTCTCAGTGGAATTCTGCGTTCACTACTGCGCGGGAAGCTTGAGTTGTAAGAGTAGAGTTCTGCATTCCCTACTGTTTGCTACTGAGGGTGTATCCTGAGTTTTAATAGTAGAATAGTGCATTCGCCATAACAGGCCTCATAAGAATTTCCAGCATCTCTATGATGCTCAGAGAAACTGCATTTCGATGTCAAATCTGAACACTCATGGGATTGCTAAACCAGTGCTTTAGTTGTTTTCCCTTTTTTGTATTTTTGCTATGCACTCACTACTGAGCTGTAAAAGCAGGAATCTGAGTTGTAAAAGTAGGAATTTGGTATAAGAGGACTCATAAGACTTCGCAACGTGAGGTTACTGTCGGATGCTCAGAGAAACAACACAATGGTCCTGGACCGCATTTCGATGTCTAATCTGAACACTCGTGGGATTGCTAAACCAGCGCTGCAGTTATCTTTTCCCATGTTTATGCGTTTGCTAGGCACTCCACTTTGGGAAGAGGGGAAATAGCCAGTTTTCTCGCTATTCTTTGGATTTTTCTTTAGACAGAGAGAGATTCATGGAAACATATGGTGTTCCTGATTCTCCTTTCCAGAGAGAAGATGAATCATCAGCTGCTTTCCAGTCTGGGCTTGAACGAGAGGGAATCTGCAGTTCTCAGATGAATTCTGCGTTCACTACTGAGCAGGAAGCTTGAGTTGTAAAAGAAGAGTCATGCATTCCCTATGTCAGGCCTCATACGATTTTCTAAACTGAGGCCTCTCTAAGATGATGGAAGAAATTGCACGAGTGTCCTAGAGTGCATTGATAGGTCAAATCTGAATTCAGAGGGGATTGCTAAAAGAAAGCTGTAGTTTCTTTCCCCTTCTTTGTCCCTTTGCTATGCGGTCCATTTTCGGCAGGGGGCAAAATCACGATTCTTCCCTTCTTTGGATTTCTTTTTAGACAGAGAGATTCGTGAAAACATATGGTGTTCCTGGTTCCAGACAGAAGGTGACTCACCAGCCTCTTTGCAAATCTGGGCTTGAACGAGAGGGAATCTTGAGTTCTCAGTGGAATTCTGCGTTCACTACTGCGCGGGAAGCTTGAGTTGTAAGAGTAGAGTTCTGCATTCCCTACTGTTTGCTACTGAGGGTGTATCCTGAGTTTTAATAGTAGAATAGTGCATTCGCCATAACAGGCCTCATAAGAATTTCCAGCATCTCTATGATGCTCAGAGAAACTGCATTTCGATGTCAAATCTGAACACTCATGGGATTGCTAAACCAGTGCTTTAGTTGTTTTCCCTTTTTTGTATTTTTGCTATGCACTCACTACTGAGCTGTAAAAGCAGGAATCTGAGTTGTAAAAGTAGGAATTTGGTATAAGAGGACTCATAAGACTTCGCAACGTGAGGTTACTGTCGGATGCTCAGAGAAACAACACAATGGTCCTGGACCGCATTTCGATGTCTAATCTGAACACTCGTGGGATTGCTAAACCAGCGCTGCAGTTATCTTTTCCCATGTTTATGCGTTTGCTAGGCACTCCACTTTGGGAAGAGGGGAAATAGCCAGTTTTCTCGCTATTCTTTGGATTTTTCTTTAGACAGAGAGAGATTCATGGAAACATATGGTGTTCCTGATTCTCCTTTCCAGAGAGAAGATGAATCATCAGCTGCTTTCCAGTCTGGGCTTGAACGAGAGGGAATCTGCAGTTCTCAGATGAATTCTGCGTTCACTACTGAGCAGGAAGCTTGAGTTGTAAAAGAAGAGTCATGCATTCCCTATGTCAGGCCTCATACGATTTTCTAAACTGAGGCCTCTCTAAGATGATGGAAGAAATTGCACGAGTGTCCTAGAGTGCATTGATAGGTCAAATCTGAATTCAGAGGGGATTGCTAAAAGAAAGCTGTAGTTTCTTTCCCCTTCTTTGTCCCTTTGCTATGCGGTCCATTTTCGGCAGGGGGCAAAATCACGATTCTTCCCTTCTTTGGATTTCTTTTTAGACAGAGAGATTCGTGAAAACATATGGTGTTCCTGGTTCCAGACAGAAGGTGACTCACCAGCCTCTTTGCAAATCTGGGCTTGAACGAGAGGGAATCTTGAGTTCTCAGTGGAATTCTGCGTTCACTACTGCGCGGGAAGCTTGAGTTGTAAGAGTAGAGTTCTGCATTCCCTACTGTTTGCTACTGAGGGTGTATCCTGAGTTTTAATAGTAGAATAGTGCATTCGCCATAACAGGCCTCATAAGAATTTCCAGCATCTCTATGATGCTCAGAGAAACTGCATTTCGATGTCAAATCTGAACACTCATGGGATTGCTAAACCAGTGCTTTAGTTGTTTTCCCTTTTTTGTATTTTTGCTATGCACTCACTACTGAGCTGTAAAAGCAGGAATCTGAGTTGTAAAAGTAGGAATTTGGTATAAGAGGACTCATAAGACTTCGCAACGTGAGGTTACTGTCGGATGCTCAGAGAAACAACACAATGGTCCTGGACCGCATTTCGATGTCTAATCTGAACACTCGTGGGATTGCTAAACCAGCGCTGCAGTTATCTTTTCCCATGTTTATGCGTTTGCTAGGCACTCCACTTTGGGAAGAGGGGAAATAGCCAGTTTTCTCGCTATTCTTTGGATTTTTCTTTAGACAGAGAGAGATTCATGGAAACATATGGTGTTCCTGATTCTCCTTTCCAGAGAGAAGATGAATCATCAGCTGCTTTCCAGTCTGGGCTTGAACGAGAGGGAATCTGCAGTTCTCAGATGAATTCTGCGTTCACTACTGAGCAGGAAGCTTGAGTTGTAAAAGAAGAGTCATGCATTCCCTATGTCAGGCCTCATACGATTTTCTAAACTGAGGCCTCTCTAAGATGATGGAAGAAATTGCACGAGTGTCCTAGAGTGCATTGATAGGTCAAATCTGAATTCAGAGGGGATTGCTAAAAGAAAGCTGTAGTTTCTTTCCCCTTCTTTGTCCCTTTGCTATGCGGTCCATTTTCGGCAGGGGGCAAAATCACGATTCTTCCCTTCTTTGGATTTCTTTTTAGACAGAGAGATTCGTGAAAACATATGGTGTTCCTGGTTCCAGACAGAAGGTGACTCACCAGCCTCTTTGCAAATCTGGGCTTGAACGAGAGGGAATCTTGAGTTCTCAGTGGAATTCTGCGTTCACTACTGCGCGGGAAGCTTGAGTTGTAAGAGTAGAGTTCTGCATTCCCTACTGTTTGCTACTGAGGGTGTATCCTGAGTTTTAATAGTAGAATAGTGCATTCGCCATAACAGGCCTCATAAGAATTTCCAGCATCTCTATGATGCTCAGAGAAACTGCATTTCGATGTCAAATCTGAACACTCATGGGATTGCTAAACCAGTGCTTTAGTTGTTTTCCCTTTTTTGTATTTTTGCTATGCACTCACTACTGAGCTGTAAAAGCAGGAATCTGAGTTGTAAAAGTAGGAATTTGGTATAAGAGGACTCATAAGACTTCGCAACGTGAGGTTACTGTCGGATGCTCAGAGAAACAACACAATGGTCCTGGACCGCATTTCGATGTCTAATCTGAACACTCGTGGGATTGCTAAACCAGCGCTGCAGTTATCTTTTCCCATGTTTATGCGTTTGCTAGGCACTCCACTTTGGGAAGAGGGGAAATAGCCAGTTTTCTCGCTATTCTTTGGATTTTTCTTTAGACAGAGAGAGATTCATGGAAACATATGGTGTTCCTGATTCTCCTTTCCAGAGAGAAGATGAATCATCAGCTGCTTTCCAGTCTGGGCTTGAACGAGAGGGAATCTGCAGTTCTCAGATGAATTCTGCGTTCACTACTGAGCAGGAAGCTTGAGTTGTAAAAGAAGAGTCATGCATTCCCTATGTCAGGCCTCATACGATTTTCTAAACTGAGGCCTCTCTAAGATGATGGAAGAAATTGCACGAGTGTCCTAGAGTGCATTGATAGGTCAAATCTGAATTCAGAGGGGATTGCTAAAAGAAAGCTGTAGTTTCTTTCCCCTTCTTTGTCCCTTTGCTATGCGGTCCATTTTCGGCAGGGGGCAAAATCACGATTCTTCCCTTCTTTGGATTTCTTTTTAGACAGAGAGATTCGTGAAAACATATGGTGTTCCTGGTTCCAGACAGAAGGTGACTCACCAGCCTCTTTGCAAATCTGGGCTTGAACGAGAGGGAATCTTGAGTTCTCAGTGGAATTCTGCGTTCACTACTGCGCGGGAAGCTTGAGTTGTAAGAGTAGAGTTCTGCATTCCCTACTGTTTGCTACTGAGGGTGTATCCTGAGTTTTAATAGTAGAATAGTGCATTCGCCATAACAGGCCTCATAAGAATTTCCAGCATCTCTATGATGCTCAGAGAAACTGCATTTCGATGTCAAATCTGAACACTCATGGGATTGCTAAACCAGTGCTTTAGTTGTTTTCCCTTTTTTGTATTTTTGCTATGCACTCACTACTGAGCTGTAAAAGCAGGAATCTGAGTTGTAAAAGTAGGAATTTGGTATAAGAGGACTCATAAGACTTCGCAACGTGAGGTTACTGTCGGATGCTCAGAGAAACAACACAATGGTCCTGGACCGCATTTCGATGTCTAATCTGAACACTCGTGGGATTGCTAAACCAGCGCTGCAGTTATCTTTTCCCATGTTTATGCGTTTGCTAGGCACTCCACTTTGGGAAGAGGGGAAATAGCCAGTTTTCTCGCTATTCTTTGGATTTTTCTTTAGACAGAGAGAGATTCATGGAAACATATGGTGTTCCTGATTCTCCTTTCCAGAGAGAAGATGAATCATCAGCTGCTTTCCAGTCTGGGCTTGAACGAGAGGGAATCTGCAGTTCTCAGATGAATTCTGCGTTCACTACTGAGCAGGAAGCTTGAGTTGTAAAAGAAGAGTCATGCATTCCCTATGTCAGGCCTCATACGATTTTCTAAACTGAGGCCTCTCTAAGATGATGGAAGAAATTGCACGAGTGTCCTAGAGTGCATTGATAGGTCAAATCTGAATTCAGAGGGGATTGCTAAAAGAAAGCTGTAGTTTCTTTCCCCTTCTTTGTCCCTTTGCTATGCGGTCCATTTTCGGCAGGGGGCAAAATCACGATTCTTCCCTTCTTTGGATTTCTTTTTAGACAGAGAGATTCGTGAAAACATATGGTGTTCCTGGTTCCAGACAGAAGGTGACTCACCAGCCTCTTTGCAAATCTGGGCTTGAACGAGAGGGAATCTTGAGTTCTCAGTGGAATTCTGCGTTCACTACTGCGCGGGAAGCTTGAGTTGTAAGAGTAGAGTTCTGCATTCCCTACTGTTTGCTACTGAGGGTGTATCCTGAGTTTTAATAGTAGAATAGTGCATTCGCCATAACAGGCCTCATAAGAATTTCCAGCATCTCTATGATGCTCAGAGAAACTGCATTTCGATGTCAAATCTGAACACTCATGGGATTGCTAAACCAGTGCTTTAGTTGTTTTCCCTTTTTTGTATTTTTGCTATGCACTCACTACTGAGCTGTAAAAGCAGGAATCTGAGTTGTAAAAGTAGGAATTTGGTATAAGAGGACTCATAAGACTTCGCAACGTGAGGTTACTGTCGGATGCTCAGAGAAACAACACAATGGTCCTGGACCGCATTTCGATGTCTAATCTGAACACTCGTGGGATTGCTAAACCAGCGCTGCAGTTATCTTTTCCCATGTTTATGCGTTTGCTAGGCACTCCACTTTGGGAAGAGGGGAAATAGCCAGTTTTCTCGCTATTCTTTGGATTTTTCTTTAGACAGAGAGAGATTCATGGAAACATATGGTGTTCCTGATTCTCCTTTCCAGAGAGAAGATGAATCATCAGCTGCTTTCCAGTCTGGGCTTGAACGAGAGGGAATCTGCAGTTCTCAGATGAATTCTGCGTTCACTACTGAGCAGGAAGCTTGAGTTGTAAAAGAAGAGTCATGCATTCCCTATGTCAGGCCTCATACGATTTTCTAAACTGAGGCCTCTCTAAGATGATGGAAGAAATTGCACGAGTGTCCTAGAGTGCATTGATAGGTCAAATCTGAATTCAGAGGGGATTGCTAAAAGAAAGCTGTAGTTTCTTTCCCCTTCTTTGTCCCTTTGCTATGCGGTCCATTTTCGGCAGGGGGCAAAATCACGATTCTTCCCTTCTTTGGATTTCTTTTTAGACAGAGAGATTCGTGAAAACATATGGTGTTCCTGGTTCCAGACAGAAGGTGACTCACCAGCCTCTTTGCAAATCTGAGCTTGAACGAGAGGGAATCTTGAGTTCTCAGTGGAATTCTGCGTTCACTACTGCGCGGGAAGCTTGAGTTGTAAGAGTAGAGTTCTGCATTCCCTACTGTTTGCTACTGAGGGTGTATCCTGAGTTTTAATAGTAGAATAGTGCATTCGCCATAACAGGCCTCATAAGAATTTCCAGCATCTCTATGATGCTCAGAGAAACTGCATTTCGATGTCAAATCTGAACACTCATGGGATTGCTAAACCAGTGCTTTAGTTGTTTTCCCTTTTTTGTATTTTTGCTATGCACTCACTACTGAGCTGTAAAAGCAGGAATCTGAGTTGTAAAAGTAGGAATTTGGTATAAGAGGACTCATAAGACTTCGCAACGTGAGGTTACTGTCGGATGCTCAGAGAAACAACACAATGGTCCTGGACCGCATTTCGATGTCTAATCTGAACACTCGTGGGATTGCTAAACCAGCGCTGCAGTTATCTTTTCCCATGTTTATGCGTTTGCTAGGCACTCCACTTTGGGAAGAGGGGAAATAGCCAGTTTTCTCGCTATTCTTTGGATTTTTCTTTAGACAGAGAGAGATTCATGGAAACATATGGTGTTCCTGATTCTCCTTTCCAGAGAGAAGATGAATCATCAGCTGCTTTCCAGTCTGGGCTTGAACGAGAGGGAATCTGCAGTTCTCAGATGAATTCTGCGTTCACTACTGAGCAGGAAGCTTGAGTTGTAAAAGAAGAGTCATGCATTCCCTATGTCAGGCCTCATACGATTTTCTAAACTGAGGCCTCTCTAAGATGATGGAAGAAATTGCACGAGTGTCCTAGAGTGCATTGATAGGTCAAATCTGAATTCAGAGGGGATTGCTAAAAGAAAGCTGTAGTTTCTTTCCCCTTCTTTGTCCCTTTGCTATGCGGTGCATTTTCGGCAGGGGGCAAAATCACGATTCTTCCCTTCTTTGGATTTCTTTTTAGACAGAGAGATTCGTGAAAACATATGGTGTTCCTGGTTCCAGACAGAAGGTGACTCACCAGCCTCTTTGCAAATCTGAGCTTGAACGAGAGGGAATCTTGAGTTCTCAGTGGAATTCTGCGTTCACTACTGCGCGGGAAGCTTGAGTTGTAAGAGTAGAGTTCTGCATTCCCTACTGTTTGCTACTGAGGGTGTATCCTGAGTTTTAATAGTAGAATAGTGCATTCGCCATAACAGGCCTCATAAGAATTTCCAGCATCTCTATGATGCTCAGAGAAACTGCATTTCGATGTCAAATCTGAACACTCATGGGATTGCTAAACCAGTGCTTTAGTTGTTTTCCCTTTTTTGTATTTTTGCTATGCACTCACTACTGAGCTGTAAAAGCAGGAATCTGAGTTGTAAAAGTAGGAATTTGGTATAAGAGGACTCATAAGACTTCGCAACGTGAGGTTACTGTCGGATGCTCAGAGAAACAACACAATGGTCCTGGACCGCATTTCGATGTCTAATCTGAACACTCGTGGGATTGCTAAACCAGCGCTGCAGTTATCTTTTCCCATGTTTATGCGTTTGCTAGGCACTCCACTTTGGGAAGAGGGGAAATAGCCAGTTTTCTCGCTATTCTTTGGATTTTTCTTTAGACAGAGAGAGATTCATGAAAACATATGGTGTTCCTGATTCTCCTTTCCAGAGAGAAGATGAATCATCAGCTGCTTTCCAGTCTGGGCTTGAACGAGAGGGAATCTGCAGTTCTCAGATGAATTCTGCGTTCACTACTGAGCAGGAAGCTTGAGTTGTAAGAGAAGAGTCATGCATTCCCTATGTCAGGCCTCATACGATTTTCTAAACTGAGGCCTCTCTAAGATGATGGAAGAAATTGCACGAGTGTCCTGGAGTGCATTGATAGGTCAAATCTGAATTCAGAGGGGATTGCTAAAAGAAAGCTGTAGTTTCTTTCCCCTTCTTTGTCCCTTTGCTATGCGGTGCATTTTCGGCAGGGGGCAAAATCACGATACTTCCCTTCTTTGGATTTCTTTTTAGACAGAGAGATTCGTGAAAACATATGGTGTTCCTGGTTCCAGACAGAAGGTGACTCACCAGCCTCTTTGCAAATCTGGGCTTGAACGAGAGGGAGTCTTGAGTTCTCAGTGGAATTCTGCGTTCACTACTGCGCGGGAAGCTTGAGTTGTAAGAGTAGAGTTCTGCATTCCCTACTGTTTGCAACTGAGGGTGTATCCTGAGTTTTAATAGTAGAATAGTGCATTCGCCATAACAGGCCTCATAAGAATTTCCAGCATCTCTATGATGCTCAGAGAAACTGCATTTCGATGTCAAATCTGAACACTCATGGCATTGCTAAACCAGTGCTTTAGTTGTTTTCCCTTTTTTGTATTTTTGCTATGCACTCACTACTGAGCTGTAAAAGCAGGAATCTGAGTTGTAAAAGTAGGAATTTGGTATAAGAGGACTCATAAGACTTCGCAACGTGAGGTTACTGTCGGATGCTCAGAGAAACAACACAATGGTCCTGGACCGCATTTCGATGTCTAATCTGAACACTCGTGGGATTGCTAAACCAGCGCTGCAGTTATCTTTTCCCATGTTTATGCGTTTGCTAGGCACTCCACTTTGGGAAGAGGGGAAATAGCCATTTTTCTCGCTATTCTTTGGATTTTTCTTTAGACAGAGAGAGATTCATGGAAACATATGGTGTTCCTGATTCTCCTTTCCAGAGAGAAGATGAATCATCAGCTGCTTTCCAGTCTGGGCTTGAACGAGAGGGAATCTGCAGTTCTCAGATGAATTCTGCGGTCACTACTGAGCAGGAAGCTTGAGTTGTAAAAGAAGAGTCATGCATTCCCTATGTCAGGCCTCATACGATTTTCTAAACTGAGGCCTCTCTAAGATGATGGAAGAAATTGCACGAGTGTCCTAGAGTGCATTGATAGGTCAAATCTGAATTCAGAGGGGATTGCTAAAAGAAAGCTGTAGTTTCTTTCCCCTTCTTTGTCCCTTTGCTATGCGGTGCATTTTCGGCAGGGGGCAAAATCACGATTCTTCCCTTCTTTGGATTTCTTTTTAGACAGAGAGATTCGTGAAAACATATGGTGTTCCTGGTTCCAGACAGAAGGTGACTCACCAGCCTCTTTGCAAATCTGGGCTTGAACGAGAGGGAATCTTGAGTTCTCAGTGGAATTCTGCGTTCACTACTGCGCGGGAAGCTTGAGTTGTAAGAGTAGAGTTCTGCATTCCCTACTGTTTGCTACTGAGGGTGTATCCTGAGTTTTAATAGTAGAATAGTGCATTCGCCATAACAGGCCTCATAAGAATTTCCAGCATCTCTATGATGCTCAGAGAAACTGCATTTCGATGTCAAATCTGAACACTCATGGGATTGCTAAACCAGTGCTTTAGTTGTTTTCCCTTTTTTGTATTTTTGCTATGCACTCACTACTGAGCTGTAAAAGCAGGAATCTGAGTTGTAAAATTAGGAATTTGGTATAAGAGGACTCATAAGACTTCGCAACGTGAGGTTACTGTCGGATGCTCAGAGAAACAACACAATGGTCCTGGACCGCATGTCGATGTCTAATCTGAACACTCGTGGGATTGCTAAACCAGCGCTGCAGTTATCTTTTCCCATGTTTATGCGTTTGCTAGGCACTCCACTTTGGGAAGAGGGGAAATAGCCAGTTTTCTCGCTATTCTTTGGATTTTTCTTTAGACAGAGAGAGATTCATGGAAACATATGGTGTTCCTGATTCTCCTTTCCAGAGAGAAGATGAATCATCAGCTGCTTTCCAGTCTGGGCTTGAACGAGAGGGAATCTGCAGTTCTCAGATGAATTCTGCGTTCACTACTGAGCAGGAAGCTTGAGTTGTAAAAGAAGAGTCATGCATTCCCTATGTCAGGCCTCATACGATTTTCTAAACTGAGGCCTCTCTAAGATGATGGAAGAAATTGCACGAGTGTCCTGGAGTGCATTGATAGGTCAAATCTGAATTCAGAGGGGATTGCTAAAAGAAAGCTGTAGTTTCTTTCCCCTTCTTTGTCCCTTTGCTATGCGGTCCATTTTCGGCAGGGGGCAAAATCACGATTCTTCCCTTCTTTGGATTTCTTTTTAGACAGAGAGATTCGTGAAAACATATGGTGTTCCTGGTTCCAGACAGAAGGTGACTCACCAGCCTCTTTGCAAATCTGGGCTTGAACGAGAGGGAATCTTGAGTTCTCAGTGGAATTCTGCGTTCACTACTGCGCGGGAAGCTTGAGTTGTAAGAGTAGAGTTCTGCATTC